>NC_067405.1:49184-349184 GCF_009764475.1 Pristis pectinata | reverse complement strand
CTGTCCATGACAATGCTAAAGGTTATGGACCAGCGGTCGCTGTCCCCCAACTGCTCACCTACTGAAAGATTTGTCACCTGTCCTGGTTCATTACCTAAAACTAGATCTAATATGGCATCTCCTCTAGTCGACCTGTCAACATACTATGTCAGGAATCCGTCCTGGACACACTTAACAAACTCTGCCCCGTCTAAACCTTTGGCACTAAGCAGGTGCCAATCAATATTTGGGTTGAAGTCTCCCGCTATAATAACCCTGTTATTTTCGCATCTTTCCAAAATCTGCCTCCCAATCTGCTCCTCAGTATCCCTGCTGCTACCAGGGGGCCTATAGAATACTCCCAGTAGAGTAACTGCTCCTTTCTTGTTCCTAACTTCCACCCATACTGACTCTAGAGAGGATCCTTCTACATTATCCACCCTTTCTGCTGCTGTAATAGTGTCCCTGACCAGTATCGCCACCCCTTCTCCTCTTCTCCCCCCCCCTCCCATCCCTTTTAAAACACTGAAAACCAGGAATATTCAATATCCATTCCTGCCCTGACGTCAGCCATGTCTCTGTGATAGCCACAATATCGTAGTCCCATGTACTTATCCAAGCCCTCAGTTCATCTCCCTTATTCCTGATGCTTCTCGCATTTAAGTAAATGCACTTTAGCCCATCCACCTCACTACTTTTATAGCCTGTACTCTGCTTCTCCTTCCTCAAAGCCTCTCTATCTGTCAGATCTGACTTTTCTCCATCCCCTTCTTCCTCTGACCTGCTCCTCCGGTTCCCATCCCCCACGCAATCTAGCGTAAACCCTCCTGAACCACCCTAGCAAACCTGGCTTTAGTGGTCGAGTGGGGGCTGGACTGCGCAGGCGCGGCGCGAGCAGTTTAAAAAAGGGGAGGAAAGAAAAAGAAAAAAAACCGGAGGCTTCGTGGGCTTCACTTTGGAGCAGATAAGTTTTTCTTTGTATTAAGTTTAAAGTATAAAGCTTAGTTTTTAATAGGGTTAGAATTTACTAGGGTTAGTATTTTTTATTTTTTATAAGTGTTTTAAAAGTTTTTAGTGGTCGAGTGGGGGCTGGACTGCGCAGGCAGGGCGCGGGCAGTGTAAAAAGCCAACCACCTACAGAGCGGGCAGCGTCGGAGTGGGCAGTGGAGTGAGTGGGAGCAGTGTGTTCTGGGCTTTGGCTCAAGGGGCTTCGGCAAAAAGGGGTAAGGCAGGTGAGTAGCTGGTAGGTTGGCAAAGGTAAGGTTACCTGTTACCTGTGATAAATATTTAAGTAGAATATCAGGAGGGGTAATTAAGAGGAATGGCCAGTGTGTGAGTGGCTCAGGGTAGGAGTGGAGCCTTGAGGCTTTGGCTCAAGAGGGTTCAGCGAGCAGAAGCTGAGGAAGAGCTAGCACCCTGAGAGGTAAGGCCGGTAAGTTCCTTTAAGCTAATTAAAGTCGGATTGGGTAATGAAGGCAGCAGCTCGGGCAGTTGTGTGCTCCGAATGCAGTATGTGGGAAGTTAGGGACAGCACGCTTATCCCTGATGACTACACCTGTAAAAGGTGCATCCAGCTGCAGCTCCTGGCAAACCGTGTTAGGGAACTGGAGCTGGATGAACTTCGGATCATTCGGGAGGTAGAGGCAGACATAGATAGGAGTAACAAGGAGATAGTTACACCTAAAAGTCAGGAGGCAGGTAGCTGGGTGACAGTTAGGAAAGGGAAGGGGATTAGACAGAAGGAGCAGAGCACCCCTGTGGCCATTCCCATCAACAGTAAGTATACCGTTCTGGATAATGCTGGTGGGGACGACCTACCAGGGACAAGTTGTAGTGGTCGAGTCTCTGGCACCGAGGCGGGACCCTCATCTCAGTTAGGAGAGAGGGTAAAGAGGAGAGCAGTAGTGATAGGGGATTCAATAGTTAGGGGGACAGATAGGAGATTCTGTGGGAGAGATCGAGAATCCCGGATGGTCTGTTGCCTCCTTGGTGCCAGGGTCCGTGATATCTCAGATCAAGTTCTTGATATTCTCAGGAGGGAGGGTGAGCAGCCAGATGTCGTGGTCCATGTTGGGACCAATGACGTGCATAGGAAGAAGGAAGAGGTCCTGCAAAGAGAGTTTAGGGAATTAGGTGCAAAGTTAAAGGACAGGACCTCCAAGGTTGCAATCTCAGGATTGCTACCAGTGCCACGTGCTAGTGAGGCTAGAAATAGGAGGATAATGCAGCTAAATACGTGGCTAAGGAGTTGGTGCAGGAGGGAGGGCTTCATGTTTCTGGATAATTGGGCTTTGTTCCAGGGAAGGTGGGATCTGTTTCGAAGGGACGGTTTACACCTGAACTGGAAGGGGACTGACATACTTGCGGGTAGGTTTGCTAGTGCTGCTCCGGTGGGTTTAAAGTAGATTTTCAGGGGGAGGGGAACCAGAGTGTTAGAGAAGAAAGTGAGGAGGAAAATGATCGTGCGAGGTCTGCAGGTATGGACAGAAATCAAAGGTTTGTATATGATAGTAATGTTCTCAGGTGCATCTATTTCAATGCAAGGAGTATTGTAGGTAAGGCGGATGAGTTTAGGGTGTGGATTGGCACGTGGGATTACGATGTTATTGCTATTAGTGAAACATGGTTGCAGGAGGGGCAGGACTGGCAGCTTAATGTTCCGGGCTTCCGTTGTTTCAGACGAGATAGAGGGAGAGGGATGAAAGGGGGAGGAGTGGCATTACTAGTCAGGGAACAGATCACTGCTGTGCGTAGAAAGGACAGCCCGGACGGCTCGTCTACAGAGGCCATATGGGTGGAGCTGAGGAACAGGAAAGGTGTGGCCACACTAATAGGGTTGTATTATAGACCACCCAATAGTCAGAGAGAATTGGAGGAACAAATATGTAGGGAGATAGCAGACCGATGTAAGAAACAGAAAGTTGTAATAGTAGGGGATTTTAACTTTCCACATATTGACTGGGACTCCCACACCATGAAAGGGTTGGATGGCTTGGAATTTGTCAAATGTGTTCAGGAAAGTTTTCTAAATCAATATATAGAGGGACCAACGAGAGAGAATGCAATACTTGATCTCCTATTAGGGAACCAGGCAGGTCAGGTGACAGAAGTATGTGTAGGTGAGCATTTTGGGTCCAGTGACCATAATGCAATTAGTTTAAAGTTAATTATGGATAAGGATAGGTCTGGTCCTCGAGTGGAGGTTCTAAATTGGAGAAAGGCCAATTTTGTGGAAATGAGAAAGGATCTAGGTAGGGTGGATTGGGATAAGTTATTTTCTGGCAAGGATGTGCTCAGTAATTGGAAAGCCTTCAAAGACGAAATTTTGAGAGCGCAGAGTTTGTATGTTCCTGTCAGGATTAAAGGCAAGGGTAACAAGCATAGGGAACCTTGGTTTTCAAGGGATATTGGTGAGCTGGTTAAGAAAAAGAGAGAGGTGTATAGCAGGTATAGGCAACTTGGAACGGATGAGGTACTTGAAGAGTATAGGAAATGTAAGAAAATACTAAAAAAGGAAATCAGGAAGGCAAAAAGAAGACATGAGGCTGCTTTGGCAGATAATGTGAAGGTAAATCCAAAGGGTTTCTGCAGGTATATTAAGAGCAAAAGGATAGTAAGAGACAGAATTGGTCCCCTAGAAGATCAGAGTGGTCGTATATGCATGGAGCCTCAGGAGATGGGGGAGGTCTTAAACAGTTTTTTTGCATCAGTATTTACTCAGGAAACTGGCAGCGTGGATATGGAAGGAAGGGAAACAAGCATTAGTGTCATGGAACATACAGAGATTAAAAAGGAGGAGGTACTTGATGCTTTACAGTGAATAAAGGTGGATAAATCCCCAGGGCCTGACAAGATATTTCCTCGAAACTTGAGTGAGACTAGTGTAGAAATTGCAGGGGCCCTGGCAGATATATTTAAAATGTCCTTAGCCACGGGTGCGGTGCCAGAGGACTGGATGATAAGCTCATGTTGTTCCATTGTTTAAGAAAGGCTCGAAGAGTAAACCGGGTAATTACAGGCCAGTGAGCCTGACATCAGTAGTGGGTAAATTATTGGAAGGTGTTCTGAGAGATAGGACATATAAGTATTTGGACAGCCAAGGGCTGATTAAGGATAGTCAGCATGGCTTTGTGCGTGGTAGATCGTGTTTAACGAATCTTGTGGAGTTTTTTGAGGAGGTCACTAAGAAAGTAGATGAAGGTAAGGCTGTGGATGTTGTCTACATGGACTTTAGTAAGGCCTTTGACAAGATCCCACATGGGAGATTAGTTCAGAAGGTTCAGTCAAGTGGTATCCATGGAAAAGTTGTAAACTGGATTCGAAATTGGGTGAGTGGGAGAAGACAGAGAGTGGTTGTGGATGGTTGTTTCTCAGATTGGAGGCCTGTGACTAGTGGTGTGCCTCAGGGATCTGTGTTGGGGCCATTGTTGTTTATATATCAATGATCTAGACGATAATGTGGTAAATTGGATTAGTAAGTTTGCTGATGACACTAAGATTGGAGGCGTTGTGGACAGCGAGGAAGGATTTCAAAGCTTGCAGAGGGATCTGGACCAACTGGAAAAATGGTCCAGAAAATGGCAGATGGAATTTAATGCAGACAAGTGTGAGGTGTTGCATTTTGGAAGGACAAATCAAGGGAGGACATACACAGTAAATGGTAGGGCACTGAGGAGTGCGGAGGAACAAAGGGATCTGGGAGTTCAGATACATAATTCCTTGAAAGTGGCGTCACAGGTAGACAGGGTTGTAAAGAAGGCTTTTGGCATCCTGGCATTTATAAATCGAAGTATTGAGTATAGGAGTTGGAATGTTTTGGTGAGGTTGTATAAGTCATTGGTGAGACCAAATTTAGAATATTGTGTGCAGTTCTAGTCACCGAACTACAGGAAGGATGTCAGTAAGATTGAAAGAGTGCAGAGGAGATTTACAAAAATGTTGCCGGGTCTTCGGGAGTTGAGTTATAAGGAAAGATTGAGCATGTTAGGACTTTATTCCTTGGAGCGGAGAAGAATGAGGGGAGATATGATAGAGGTTTATAAAATGATGAGGGGCATAGACAGGGTTAATGCAAGTAGGCTCTTTCCACCTAGATTAGGAGAGATAAGTACGAGAGGACATGGCTTTAGGGTGAAAGGGGAAAGGTTTAGGGGGAACATTAGAGGGAACTTCTTCACTCAAAGAGTGGTGGGAGTGTGGAATGGGCTGCTATCTGATGTGGTAAATGTGGGCTCGCTCTTAACTTTTCAGAGTAAATTGGATAGATACATGGACGAGAATGGTCTGGAGGGGTATGGGCTGGGGGCAGGTAAATGGGACTAGCCGAATAATGTTTTGGCACAGACTAGAAGGGCTGAATAGCCTGTTTTCTGTGCTGTAGTTTTTCTATGGTTTCTATGATATTAGCCCCCCTCAGGTTCGGGTGTAACCTGTCCTCTCTGTACAGGTCCCACCTTCCACAGAAGAGATCCCAATGATCCATAAATCTAAAACCTTCCCTCCTGCACCAACTTCTCAGCCACGCATTTATTTGCCATCTCCTCCTATTCCTACCTTCACTATCACGTGGCACTGGCAGCAATCCCGAGATTGCTACCCTTGAGGTCCTGTTCTTCAGCCTTCTACCTAGGTCCCTAAGCTCACTTTTCAGGACCTCATCCCCCTTCCTACCTATGTCATTGGTACCAACATGAATCATGACTTCTGGCTGTTCTCCCTCCTGCTCAAGAATCCTGTGGACCCGATCAGGGACATCCCAGACCCTGGCACCTGGGAGGCAACATACCATCCAGGATTCATGCTTCCCGACCTTTCATCCTTGCAGGATTGTAGCATAGAAAAGTGAGCTGGATAAGTATGTGAAAGGGAGGAGATGGGAGGGTTATTATTGAAGCCAGTGATCAGTGTGCCTGTTATATACGTTAACGATTTAGATACAGTATGAATGTAGGAAATTTGATTCACAAGTTCACAAATGACAGAAAAAATTGTGGAATCATTCATAGTTTCGGAGAATAGTCTCAGGTGCCAGAACACATTGATCAGTTGGTAAAATGGATGAAGCAATGGCAGATTGCTTCATTCTGATAACTGTGTAGTGAAGCAGGACTAACAGGAAGCAGGACAGTATCTGCAATACTGAGAACGTTGTGGACAGCACATTTAGTGAGTTGGTCACACCACAGTTTAAAGGCCGAGGCAAAGATAGGGAATGGGTGACTAACAGGCAGAGCAGTAGCAGGAAGGTAGTGCAGGAGTTCCCTGTGATCATCTCCCTCCAAAGCAGATGTCCAGCTTTGGAGACTGTTGGGGGAGATGGCTCATCAGGGGAAGGCAGCAGTAGCCAAGATCATGGCACCGTGAGTGGCTCTGCTGCACAGGAGGGCAGGAAAAAGAGTGACAGAGCTATAGTGGTCGGGGATTCCACGGTAAGGGGAATAGACAGGAGCTTTGCTGGCCACAAACATTGGTGTGTTGCCTCCCAGGTGCAAGTGTCAGGGATGTCTCAGAGCTGCTGCGGGGCATTCCGGAAGGGGAGGGTGAACAGCCAGTTGTAGTGGTGCATGTAGGTACCAACTATAGGAAAAAAGCAGGATGAGGTCCTATAGGCAGAATTTAGGGAGCTAGGAGATAAATTGAAAAGTAGGACCTCATATAATAGAAACATAGAAAAAACCTACAGCACATTCAGGCCTTTCGGCCCACAAAGCTGTGCCGAACATGTCCCTACCTTAGAAATTACTAGGCTTACCCATACCCCTCTATTTTTCTAAGCTCCATGTATCTGTCCAAAAGTCTCTTAAAAGCCCCTATTGTATCAGCCTCCACCACTGTTGCCGGCAGCCCATTCCACGCACTCACTACTCTCTGAGAAAAAAACTTACCCCTGACATCTCCTCTGTACCTACTCCCCAGCACCTTAAACCTGTGTCCTCTTGTGGCAACCATTTCAGCCCTGGGAAAAAGCCTCTGACTATACGCACGATCAATGCCTCTCATCATCTTATACACCTCTATCAGGTCTCCCCTCATCCTCCATCGCTTCAAGGAGAAAAGGCCAAGTTCCCTCAACCTGTTTTCATAAGGCATGCTCCCCAATCCAGGCAACATCCTTGTAAATCTCTTCTGCACCCTTTCTATGGCTTCCACATACTTCCTGTAGTGAGGCGATCAGAACTGAGCACAATACTCCAAGTGGGGTCTGACCACGGTCCTATTTTAGCTGCAACATTACCTCTCGGCTCCTAAATTCAATTCCACGATTGATGAAGGACAATACACCATATGCCTTCTTAACCACCGAGTCAACCTGTGCAGCTGCTTTGAGCGTTCTATGGACTCAGACCCCAAGATCCCTCTGATCCTCCACACTGCCAAGGGTCTTACCACTAATGCTATATTCTGCCATCATATTTGACCTACCAAAATGAATCACTTCACACTTCTCTGAGTTGAGCTCCATCTAATAATCTCAATATCCTAATAACGTCGAAGCTTACAGAGGGATATTGATAGGATACAGACCTGGGCTGACAAGTGGCAGATGGAGTTCAATCTGGAGAAGTGTGAGGTGGTACACTTTGGAAGGACAAACTCCAAGGTGGAATACAAGGTTAATGGCAGGATTTTGGGCAATGTGGAGGAGCAGAGAGATCTGGGGATTCATATCCACAGATCACTGAAAGTTGCCTCACAGGTGGATAGGGTAGTTAAGAAAGCTTATGGGATGTTAGCTTTCATAAATTGTGGGATCGAGTTTAAGAGCCGCAAAGTAATGATGCAGCTTTACAAAACTCTGGTTAGACAACACTTGAAGTACTGTGTCCAGTTCTGGTCACCTCATTATAGGAAGGATGTGGAGGCGTTGGAGAGGGTGCAGAGGAGATTTACCAGGATGCTAACTGGATTAGAGAGTATGGATTATGAGGAGAGACTAAAGGAGCTGGGGCTCTTCTCATTGGAGAGGAGGAGGATAAGGGGAGATATGATAGAGGTATACAAAATATTAAGAGGATTAGATAGAGTGGACAGCCAGCGCCTCTTTCCCAGGGCACCAATACTCAATACAAGAGGGCATGGCTTTAAGGTAATGGGTGGGAAGTTCAAGGGAGATGTCAGAGGGAGGTTTTTCACCTAGAGAGTGGTTGGTGCATGGAATGCGCTGCCTGGGGTGGTGGTGGAGGCTGATACATTGGTCAAGTTCAAGAGATTGTTAGATAAACATATGGAGGAATTTAAAATAGAGGGATTTGTGGGAGGAAGGGGTTAGATAGGCTTAGTTCAGGTTTGAAGGTCGGCACAACATTGTGGGCCAAAGGCCTGTATTGTGCTGTATTGTTCTATGGTTCTATAATCTCAGGATTACTCCCTGTACCACATGCTGGTCAAAGTAGGAATAGCAGCACAGTTAGGATGAATATGTGGCTTGAGCGGTGGTGCAGGAGGGAGGGTTTTAGATTCATGGGGCATTGCAACTGGTTCTGGGGAAGGTGGGACCACCTGGGCAGGACTGGGAACAATGTCCTAGGGGGATTGTTTGCTAGTGCTGTTGGGGAGGGTTTAAACTAATGTGGCAAGGGGATGGGAATCCATGCAGAAAGACAGAGGGAAACAAAGCAGAGACCAGACCAAAAGTTAGAAAATAGAAGAGTAAGAGTGGAGTACAGAAAAGTCCAATGCAAAGGACACAAAGGTTACTAGATTCTAAAAGGACAATGAGTGTAAGGGCACTTTATCTGAATGCCCATAGTATTCGAAACAAGGTCAGTGAACTTGTAGCACAGATCACTACAAAGGGGTGTGATTTAGTGTCCATTACAGAAACATGGTTGCAGGGTGGAGATGAGTGGGAATTAAATATCCAAGGGTGTCAGGTAATTCGGAAGGATAGGCAGGGAGGTGGGGTAGCGCTCTTAATTAAGAATGAGATCAAGGCGATAGTGAGAGATGATATAAGATCTAGGGAGCAGAATGTTGAGTCCATCCAGGTAAAGATCACGAATAGTAAAGGGAAAAAAATCACCGGTGGGTGCTGTCTCTCGGCCACCAAATAATAATATTACAGTGGCACAGGCAATAAACCAAGAAATATTTGATGCATGTGAGAATGTAATGGCAGTTGTCATGGGGGACTTTAACTTCCACATAGATTGGGTGAATCAAGTTGACAAGGCAGTCTTGAGGAGGACTTCATAGAATGCATCCTTGATAGCTTTCTTTAACAGCATGTTAATGAACCTACAAGGGAAAATGTTATCTTAGATCTGGTCCTGTGCAATGAGACAGGTAAAATTAATAACCTTGTAGTTAGGGATCCTCTTGGAAAGAGTGATCACAGTATAATTGAATTTCTCATGCAAATGGAGGGTGCAATAGTTTGATCTAAAACCAATGTATTATGCCTAAACAAGGGAGACCACAATAGGATGAGGGAGGAGTTGGCTAGCGTGGACCGTGAACACAGGCTATATGGTGGGACAGCTGAGGAACAGTGGAAGACTTTCAAAGATGTTTTTCGCAGTGCTCAACGAAAGTATATTCCAGTTAAAAGTAAGGGTGGGGAGAGCTAGCCTTGGGTGACTAAGGAAATAAAAGGCAGCATCGAGCTAAAAGCTCATGCATACAAAGTCACCAAGAGTAGTGGGAAACTAGAAGGTTGGGAAAACTTTAAAAAGCAAGCAATAAGGAAAGAGCAGATAGATTATGAAAGTAAACTATCACAAAATATAAAAACAGACAGTAAAAGTTTTTATAATTATATAAAGCAGAAAAGGGTGGCTAAAGTGAACGTAGGTTCCTTGGAAGATGAGAAGGGGGAATTGATATTGGGTAATGTGGAAATGGCTGAGTCCTTGAACGACTATTTTGTGTCAGTTTTCACTGTGGAGGACACGTCTAACACGCCGAAGAGAGATGTTATGGATGTGATGGGAGGTGAGGACCTCTATACAATCACTGTCACTAGAGAGGTAGTGATGAGCAAGCTAGTGGACCTAAAGGTAGACAAGTCCCCTGGTCCTGATGGGATGCATCCCAGGGTACTGAAAGAAATGGCGGAAATTATAGTAGAGGCATTTGTGATAATTTACCAAAATTCTCTGGACTCTGGGCAGGTCTTGGCGGATTGGAAGACAGCGAGTGTCACGCCACTGTTTAAAAAAGGATGTAGGCAAAAGGCAGGTAACTATAAGCCAGTTAGCTTAACGTCTGTAGTTGGAAAAATGCTTGAAGCTATCATTAAGGAAGAAGTAGTGAGACATCTGGATAGAAGTGGTTACATCAGGCAGACACAGCATGGATTAAGGAAGAGCAGGTCCTGTTTGACAAACTTACTGGAGTTCTTTGAGGATGTATTGAGTGCAGTGGATAGAGGGGAACAGGTGGATGTTGTATACTTGGATTTCCAGAAGGAAAGTAGAGGCTACCTCATTAAATATATTTAAGATACAGTTAGATTGTCATGGTTCCGAGTGCTGGCCCTCGATTCAGCTCCATTGATGTTGCCTTGTTGTGCAGCACATGGAGTCCATGCGCTACTGATCACATAACAACACACACCTGAGCCCCATCAGGAGACTAGCATAAGAACCCTGGTTTCACTAGTACTAGTTGCCAGAGTATTGGTCAACCTTTGGGTGTACTTTGTCTCCTGGCTGCTTAGAGCTGGCAACTCTAGAGCAAGCAACTCTAGAGCAGTCCCAGTTTTGCTGTTTCCCCTCGGATATCCCGTTTCTGTGTTGGGACTCTGCCTCAGAGCCCTGAGGCAAGATTCCTTCTGGTCACTGCTTGTGTTTGGTTCTGAGGAAGCATCCCGACTCCAGTCTTGTACCAGTGTACTGCATGTGGGGTTCTCTGTGATCTTTCTCTTTGCTTGACGTTGTGACATAGATACATTTTTGCATAGTAGGGGAATTAAGGGTTATGGAGAAAAGGCAGGTAGGTGGGTCTGAGTCCATGGCCAGATCAGCCATGATCTTATTGAATGGTGGAGCAGGCTTGACGGGCTAGATCTCCTGCTCCTGTTTCTTATGTCCTTGTAAATGATAGGACATACATAATGAATGGTGTTGCCCTAAAGAGTATTCAGGAACAGGTTCAAGGATGCCTGAAAGAGACAGCATAGGTAGATAAGGTGGAGAAGAAGGCATATAGGATACTTGCCTTCATTAACTGGGCATGAAATATAAGAGCAGGGAGGTCATGGTTTACCTGCCTAAAACATGAATTAGGCCACAGCTGTGGAGTACATTGTGCAGATTGGACAATCTGAGGAGGAACAGGGGAGGCTGAAGGGTGACCAGTTCACAAAATTATCAGGGGGATAGATGGGATAGATAGTAGGAATTTTTTTCCCATGTTGTGGATGCCTAAAAAAGGCAAAGGTATAAGGTGAGAGGGTGGGTTTAGAAAGGCTCTGAAGGGGAATGTGATTCACACAGGGAGGTTGGAATCTGGAATGCACTGCCTGAGAAGGTAGTGGAGGCAGAGACTCTCATAACGTGTAAGAAGCATCTCGAAGAACATTTGAGTCGATGTGGCATAGTGGCTACGGATGAGGTGCTGGTAAATGGGATTACGTGTATACATAGGTTGGCAGGAACAAGGTGAATTGAAGGGCTGTTTCTGCTCTGAATGACTAATACTGGCTAAAATTAATCTGGTTCATAACAGTTAAAGTTCAAGTGGAGTTCTGTACTAATAATGAGCTGTGCTCCAATACTAATTCTGATTGGAATTGAACTGAATGCAAAAATTGCAGGAGCTGGAAATCTGGGGAAAAGAAAATACTGGAATTACTCAACAGGCCAGTAATATCTGGGGAGAGAGACACAGAGGCAACATTTCAGGTCAATGATGTTCTGCTGAAATTTATCAATCTGTAATATTAACTCTCATTGATGACCTTCTGAGGAAAGCTCTTCAACCTGAAACTTTAAATGTTTTTCTCACCACTGATGTTTCATGAGGTGGTGAGTTTCTCCAGTACCTTCTGTTTTTACACAAGAAAACAGGAGCAATAGGGCCCTCAAACCTGCCCCACCATTCAACATGATCATGACTGGTCTACCCCAACCCTTAACACCTCATCTGTGGCAAATCCCCAAAGCCCTCAACTCCCCAATTTTTCAAAAAATTATTTAACTTCATCTTAATACGAGGAATGAATCTTAATACAAGGAATTCCATTGCATATAACAATAAACTAAACTGAATCTAATGATCAAGCCTCCAACTTACTGGGGCAGAGGATTCCCTCCGCAAGAAGAGATTTCTATGAGTCCATTTTAAATAACTGACCCCTCATCTCGTAACTATGTCCCCTGGTTTGAAACTCTCCCAAAAATGAAAACGTCTCAATATCAATCATATCATGCCCCCTCAGATCTTATAGTTCTCAATATTTATTTCTTATTTGTTGCTATACTAATTCTGGCTAAAAAATAATCTACTCCTGACAACACCTCCCAAATGCACAACTTCTACCACCACGATAGACAACGGCAATGGCTGCACAGAAACTTTGCCACCTGCGGGTTTCCATCCATGTCACATGCCATCTTGACAAGGAAAATATATCATCTGAAATTCCCTCCCCAACAGCACAGTGGGAGCACCTTCTCTGAATGACTGCAATAGTCCATTGAGACAGCACACACCTAACTTCTCAAGGGCAATTAAGAATGGGCAATAAATTCTGGTCCTGCCAGCAACACAGATGCTGAAACTGAATAAAAATGTGCTGGCTATAGTTTGGTTCCAGTAGTAACAATAGCTGGAACTAGGTTTGCTCTTTACTAACACTGACTCAGAGAACAATTATGACATTTAAAAGACATTTGGACAGGTACATGGATAGGAAACATTTGGAGGGATGTGGGCCAAACACAGGCAAATGGGACTAGGTCAGGTAGGCAACTTGGTCAGCATGGATGAGTTGGGTTGAAGGGCACATTTCCTTGCTGAATAGCTCCATGACTGTAATCATAAAATGGTCAGTACACTCGGAAGTGTTACGACACTTGCAGGCTGCCTCCAGAACACTAACGCAAAAGATGCATTTCACTGTGTGTTTCGATGTATATGTGACTAATAAAGATATCTTACCTGAAGAGGCTGTACGAAAGGACAATCCAGCTAGTCCCACTGCACTAACCTCTGCCATAATCCTGTAAACTCTTCCTGTCAGATAGTTACTCAGCTTCCTTTGGAACACTGTAACTGGATCTGCCTCTACTACTTCCCTGGGCATTGCATTCCAGACCCTATGTGTAAGATGTTCTTTCTCTACTGACTAGGGTAGTAACAGAGGCTAGAATTAAGCTGGGTTCATCTACTCATACTGACCAGGATTGAAATAGAAAATGCTGGAAGCACTCTACAGGTCAGGCAGCATTTGTAGAAAGAAAAAACAGTGTTAACATTTCAGGTTGAAGAAGCTTCATTAGGTCTGAAGTTTACTTCAGATTTACTGCATCTGGAGGTTTTTGATTTTCATTAGTGAGGGTTCCAGTTCTAATACCAGCTGGAAGTGAGCTGTATTCCAGTACCATTCTGGCTCATACTGCCCTGACTCTGGGACAAATATGAGCTCGGATGGGGCTGGCATCCAGTAATGATGACAAAAGTTTTGAGTTGTCTTTTTTTTGTACTTTTCAGGACTGATTATTCATGAAGGACCATCCGTTTATCGTATATTTAAACGCTGGCAAGCTGTTAACCAGCAGTGGAAAGTTCTGAACTATGAAAAATCCAAGGACATTGAGGATCAGAAAGATAACACAAACCAGAACAGGAACTCAGGGACTGAGCACTCTTCCAGCACACAAAATAATAGCCAAGGCAATCGGCCAATGATATCTGTGTCCAATCATTACTGTGCATACACTATCCTGCACATTCTCAACCATCTAAGGCCTAACGAACAGAGGCACCAAACAAGTACAGGCCGAGAATTGGTGATGAGGGTGACTACAGTGTGATGCCAAGAACTGCATGATGAGTCATTGTTAAATTTGCAATGATTTCAGGAGGAAGAACAAAGAAGCCAAGACTGAGATTTGGATGGTAGAGGTCCACACCAAACTCCATGGTTGGACCAATGCTGCCTGTGGAATTAGATCACATCTGGAACTGAATGGTGGAATGGATATTCTTCCACTTCTCAAATTACTGTCACTAAATAATCTGAACACACATGAAATGACATAAAATGGCCATAATGGTTAAGCAATTCTCTGAACACTACTATTCTTTTAACTCTGGTTCTGAGTGTTTCACCAGAAAGTTTATGTACTGTAATACCATTGAAATGAGATTCTTATCCATTAAAATATTTGAATAATATGATGCAGAATCTGGAGTGAAACAGATGTTTCTGGTACAGTGAAACTCCAATAATCTGCTATCCAACTATTCAGAAATCCCAATGGTTTGGCGTCTGGCTCACCAGATGGAGTTTCCCACATTCCCTTTAAATTAACTGGGATACTGGCTGCTGTGCTCCTTTGAAACTCACCAGGACCTAGATCCCGTGTTCCCTTAAAACTCACAATGGTTTTGTGTCCTGCACTTCCTTGGGTTCTTCACCAGGTTTGCTGGAAGATTGATTATTACTGTGTAACATCACCAAAAAACGTGAATTAATGGTTTGTTGGGGTAGTAGTAGAAATAACATCGAATTGTAGCCTAACACCATTGAAGTCCTTATGTGCCAGATTACCGGAGTTTTACTGTTTCGAAAACATTAATCCTGTTTTTCTCTCTGGATGCTGCCTGTGTTGCGAAGTAATTGCAGCAGGATTTCCAGCACAGAACATAGAATATTATAGCACAGTACAGGCCACAATGTTGTGCCGACATTTTGTCCTGATCTAAGATCTACTTAACCTTTCCCTCCCACATAGCCCCCTATTTTTCTATCATTCATGTGTCAATCTGAGTCTCTAAATGTCCCTAATGTATCTGCCCCCACAACCTCGGCAGGCAGTGCATGCCATGCACCCACCACTGTGTAAAATAACTATCCCCCGACATCCCCCTTATACCTTCCTCCAATCACCTTAAAATTATGTCCCCTCGTGTTAACCATTTCTGCCCCAGAAAAAAGTATCTGCCTGTCCACTGGATCTATGCCTTTTATCATCTTGTACACCTTTATCGTCACATATCTCATCGTCCTTTGCTCCAAAGAGAAAAAGCCTTAGCTCTCTCAACCTGTCCTCATAAGACCTGCTCTCCAATCCAGGAAACATCCTGGTAAATATCCTCTGCACCCTCTCTAAAGCTTCCATATCCTTCCTATAATAAGGTGATCAGAACTGAACACAATACTGCAAGTGTGGTCTAACCACAGTTCTATACAGCTGCAATATCACCTCACAGCTCTTGAAATCAAAACCCCAACTAATGAAGGCCAACACTCCATAAGCCTGCTTAACAATCCTATCGACCAAGCGGCAAGCTTGAGGGATCTATGGATGTGGACCCCAAGATCCCTCTGTTCCTCCACACTACTAAGAGTCCTGCCATTAACCTTGTATTCTGCCTTCAAATTCGATCTCCCGAAGTGTATCACTTCACACTTATTTGGGTTGAACTCCATCTGCCACTTCTCAGCCCAGCTCTGCATCCTATCAATATCTACAGCAACCTTCTACACTATCCACAACACCACCAACCTTTGTATCATCAGCAAACTTACTAACCCACCCTTCCAGATTCTCATCCAAGTCACTTATAAAAATTACAAAGATCAGGGGACCCAGAACAGATCCTTGCAGAACACCACTGGTCACCGACCTCTAGGCAGAATACACTCCATCTACCACCACCGTCTTCTATGTACGAGCCAATTCTGAATCCACACAGCCAAGTTTCCCTGGATCCCATGCCTCCTGACTTTCTGAATAAGCCTTCCATGAGGAACCTTATCAAATACCTTACTAAAATCCATGTACACCACATCCGCTGGTCTACCTTCATCAATGTGCTTTGTCACATCCTCAAAGAATTCAATCAGGCTTGTGAGGCACAACCTGCCCCCACAAAGCCATGCTTACCATCCCTAATCAGCCTATGCTTCTCCAAATGCCCACAAATCCTGTCTCTAAGAATCTTCTCCAGTAATTTGCCCACCACTGAAGTAAGACTCATTGGTCTGTAATTCCCAGGGTTATCCCTACTCCCTTTCTTAAGCAAAGGAACAACATTTGCCACCTCCAATCATCTGGCACTACTCCTGTGGCCAGTGAGGATCCAAAGATCATCACCAAAAGCACAGCAATCTTTTCCCTCGCTTCCCATAATAATCTTGGATATATCCCATCCAGCCCTGGTGACTTATCTATCCTAACGTTTTTCAAAAGTTCCAGCATATCCTCTTTCCTCATGTCAACATGCCCTAGTGTATCAGCCTGTCGTACACCATCCTCACAAATGTCAAGGTCTCTCTCACTGGTGAATACTGAAGCAAAGTATTCATTAAGGACCTCCGCCTACCTCTTCCAACTCCAGGCACATATTTCCTTTTATCCCTGATCGGTCCTACCCTCACTCTCGTCATCCTCTTATTCTTCACATACGAGTAGAACGCCTTGGGGTTTTACTTGATCCTACTCACCAAGGACTTCTCATGCCCCCTTCTAACTCTCCTAGGTCCATTCTTAAGCTCCCTCCTGGCTACCTTGTAACTGTGTGTGAGATTGGGCCATCATGTGAGTGGGCCAGTGTTGGAGAGGGGAAATGAGGCTTTGGTTCGGTGAGAAGAGGCGAAGTCTCTGGTAAGTGTCTTTCTTTCATTGATTTGGTGTTCCTTGTAGTGCAGAGTACTGAAAATGGCTCCCAGGTCAGTGGTGTGTTCAGCTTGTGAGATGTGAGTGTTCTGGGTGACACCCAGACTCCCTGATAACTACATCTGCACGAGGTGGATCCAGCTGCTGCTCCTTATGGACTGTGTTAGGGAACTGGAGCTGCAGCTGGATGACCTTTGGCTCCTATGGGACACTGAGGAGTACATAGACAAGAGCAACAGGGAGGCAGTCACTCCAAGGCTGCAGGAGGAAGGTAGCTGGGTGACTGTCAGGAGAAGGACAGAATAGGCAGGTAGTGCAGAGTTACCCCTATGGCTGTTTCCCTCAATAACAGGTCTACCACTTTGGATACTGTTTGGGGGTTGGGGGGGGGGTGGAAAACGGCCTACCAGAGGAAAGCCACAGTGACCAGGTCTCTGGCACTGAGCCTGGTCGTGTGATGCAGAAGGGAAGGGAGGAGAAGAGGAGGGCGGTAGTGATAGGGGATTCCATAGTAAGTGGGGGCAGACAGGAGATTCTGTGGACGTGAAAGAGACTCCTGGATGGTATGCTGCCTCCCTGGTGCCGGGGTCTGGGACGTCTCAGATCAGGTCCACAGCATTCTGAAGTGGGAGGGTGAACAGCCAGAGGTCGTGGTACATATTGGTACCAATGACATAGGTAGGAAAAGAGATGAGGTCCTGAAGAGGGAATATAGGGAGTTAGGTAGGAAGCTGAAAAGCAGGACCCAAAGGGGAGTAATCTCTGGATTGCTGCCTGTACCACATGCCAGTAAGGGTAAGAATAGGATGATCTGGCAGATGAATGCATGGCTGGGGGCAGGGTTTCAGATTTATTGATCATTGGGTCTCTTCTGGGGAAGGTATGACCTGTACAAAAGGGAGGGGTTACACCTAAACTGGAGGGGGACCAATATTCTTGCGGGCAGGTTTGCTAGAACTGTTGGGCAGGTTTTAAACTAGTTTGGCAGGGGGATGGGAACCAGAGTGATAGGTCAGAGCTTGGTTCATTTACTGTACAAGTAGATGCAAAGTGTAGAAAGACTGAGGAAGGATAGACATTTGAAAGGGCAAAATTACAGTCATTTGGATGGGCTGAAGTGTGTCTACTTTAATGTGAGAAATATCAGGAACAAGGGTGATGAACTTGGAGCGTGGGTAAGTACGTGAAACTATGACGTGGTGGCCATTACAGAGACTTGGCTGTCACAAGGGCAGGAATGGCTGCTGGATATTCTGGGGTTTAGATGTTTCAAAAGGGACAGGGGAGGAGGTAAAAGAGGTGGGGGAGTGGCTTTGCTGATCAGGGACAGTGTCACAGCTGTAGAAAGGGAAGACATCCTGGAGGAATTGTCCACTGAGTCAGTGTGGGTGGAAGTCAGAAACAGGAAGGGAGCGATCACTCTATTGGGAGTATTCTACAGACCCCCAATAGCAGCAGAGATGCTGAGGAGCAGATCAGGAGACAGATTTTGGAGAGGTGCAAAAATAACAGGGTTGTTGTCATGGGTGATTTCAACTTCCCTAATACTGATTGGCACCTCCTTAGTGTAAAGGGGATAGATGGGGCGGAGTTTGTTTGGTGTGTACAGGAAGGATTCCTGACACGGTGTGTGGACAGGCCGACTAGAGGAGGGGCCATACTGGACCTGGTACTAGGCAATGAGCCTGATCAGGTTTCAGATCTCTCGGTGGGAGAGCATTTTGGAGATAGTGACCATAACTTATTGACTTTTACCATAGCCTTGGAGAGGGATAGGAGCAGATGGGAAAATATTTAAATTCAGGAGGGGGAATTATGATATTATCAGGCAGGAATTTGGGAGCGTAAATTGGGAACAGATGTTCTTGGGGAAGTGCACGGTGGAAATGTGGAGGTTGTTTAAGGAATACTTGCTTGGGGCTCTGGATAAGACTGTCCCATTGAGGCTGCATAAGGATGGTAGAGTGAAGGAACCATGGTTGACATGAGATGTAGAATATCTTGTCAAGAGAAAGAAAGAAGCTTACCCAAGGTTTAGAAAGCATGGATAAGATAGGGCTCTGGAGAGTTAGAAGATAGCCAGGAGGAAGCTTAAGAATTGACTTAGGAGAGCTAGAAGGGGGGGCATGCGAAGTCCTTGGTGAGTAGGATCAAGGAAAACCCCAAGGCATTCTACACGTATGTGAAGAATAGGAGGATGACTAGAGTGAGGGTAGGACCGATCAGGAATAAAAGAGGAAACATGTGCCTGGAGTTGTAAAAGGTGGGAGGTCCTTAACGAATACTTTGCTTCGGTATTCACTGAAGAGAGAGACCTTGATATTTGAGAGGATGGTGTACAATAGACTGATACGCAGGGCATGTTGATGTGAGGAAAGAGGATGTGCTGGAACTATTGAAAGACTTTAGGATAGATAAGTCACCAGGGCCGGACAGGATATATCCAAGGTTATTACGGGAAGCGAGGGAGGAGATTGTTGCGCCATTGGCAACAATCTTTGCATCCTCACTGGATGCAGGAACACGGCTGGATGATTGGAGGGTGGCAAATGTTGTTCCTTTGTTTATGAAAGGAAGTAGGGATAACCCTGGGAATTACAGACTAGTGAGTCTTATGTCAGTGGTGGGCAAATTACTGGAGAAGATTCTTAGAGACAGGATTTATGGGCATTTAGAGAAGCATAGGCTGATTAGGCACAGTCAGCATGGCTTTGTGAGGGGCAGGTCGTGCCTCATGAACCTGACTGAATTCTTTGAGGATGTGATAAAGCACATTGATGAAGGTAGAGCAGTGGATGTGGTGTACATGGATTTTAGTAAGGCACTTGATAAGGTTCCTCATGCAAGGCTCATTCAGAAAGTCAGGAGGCATGGGATCCAGGGAAATTTGGCTGTGTGGATTCAGAATTGGCTCACCCATAGAAGACAGAGGGTGGTGGTAGATGGAGTGTATTCTGCCTGGAGGTCAGTGACCAGTGGTGTTCTGCAGGGATCTGTTCTGGCACTCCCGCTCTTTGTGATTTTTATAAATGACTTGGATGAGGATGTTGAAGGGTGGGTCAGTAAGTTTGCGGATGATACAAAGGTTGGTGGTGTTGTGGATAGTGTAGAAGGTTGCTGCAGATTACAATAGGATATTGGTAGAATGCAGAGCTGGGCTGAGAAGTGGCAGATGGAGTTCAACCCAGATTAGTGTGAAGTCCATAGATCCCACAAGGTTGCCATGCAGGTCAGTAGGGTTGTTAATAAGGCGTATGGAGTGTTGGCCTTCATTAGTTGGGATATTGAGTTCAAGAGCTGCGAGGTGATGTTGCAGCTCTAGAGAACTCTGGTCAGACCACACTTAGTGTTCAGTTCTGGTCACCTCATTATAGAAAGGATGTGGAAACATTAGAGAGGGTGCAGAGGAGATTTACCAGGATGTTGCCTGGATTGGAGAGCATGTCTTTTGAGGATAGGTTGAGTGAGCTAGGGCTTTTTCTCTTTGGAGAGGAAGAGGATGAGAGGTGACTTGATAGAGGTGTAGAAGGTAAGAGGCATAGATTGAGTGGACAGTCAGAGACTTTTTCCCCAGGGTGACAATAAATAACATGAGGGGACATAATTTTAAGGTGACTGGAGGAAAGTATAAAGGGGATGTCAGGGGTAAGTTTTTTTTCCTTTACACAGAGAGTGATGGGTGTGTGGAACATACTGCTGACAGAGGTTGTGGAGGCAGATATATTAGGGACATTTAAAAGACTCTTAGATAGACACATGAATGATAGAAAAATAGTGGGCTATGTGGGAGGGAAGGGTTACATTGAACTTAGAGCAGGATAAAATGTTAGCATGACATTGTGGGCCAAAGGGCCTGTACTATGCTGTAATGTTCTATGTTCATACCTAACAAACTCCATCCCATCTATCCCTTTTACACTAAGGAGGTGCCAATCAATATTAGGGAAGTTGACATCACCCATGACAACAACCCTGTTATTTTTGCACCTCTCCAAAATCTGCCTCCTGATCTGCTCCTCAGTGTCTCTGCTGCTAATGGGGGGGGGGGGGGGGTCTGTAGAATACTCCCAATAGAGTGAGCACTCCCTTCCTGTTTCTGACTTCCACCCACACTGACTCAGTGGATGATTCCTCCAGGACATCCTCCCTTTCTACAGCTGTGACACTGTCCCTGATCAGCAAAGCCACTCCCCCATCTCTTTTACTTCAGTCCCTCTCCCTTTTGAAACATTAAAACCCCAGAATATCCAGCAGCCATTCCTGCCCTTGTGACAGCCAAGTCTCTGTAATGGGCAGCATGTCATAATTCCATGTACTTACCCACACTCCAAGTTCATCACCCTTGTTCCTGATATTTCTCACATTAGACACTTCAGCCCATCCAACTGACTGCAATTTTGCCCTTTCATATGTCTATCCTTCCTCACAGTCTTTCTACACTTTGCAACTACTTGTACAATAAATGAACCAACCTCTGACCTATCACTCTGGTTCCCATCCCCCTGCCAAACTAGTTTAAACAGGCCCCAATGGTTCCAGCAAACCTGCCCGCAAGAATATTGGTCCCCCTCCAGTTCAGGTGTAACCCATCCCTTTTGTACAGGTCATACCTTCCCCAGAAGAGATCCCAATGATCAATAAATCTGAAACCCTGCACCCTTCGCTAATTTCTCAGCCACACATTCATGTCAGATCATCCTATTCTTACCTTCACTGGTATGTGGTAAGCAATCCACACATTACTCCCTTTGGGTCCTGCTTTTCAGCTTCCTACCCAACTCCCTATATTCCCTCTTCAGGACCTCATCTCTTTTCCTACCTATGTCATTGGTACCAATATGTACCACAACCTCTGGCTGTTCATCCTCCCCCTTCATAATGCTGTGGGACTGGTCTGAGATGTCTCTGACCCTGGCACCAGGGAGGCAACATACTATCCAGGAGTCTCTGTCACATCCACAGAATCTCCTGTTGCCCCCCTTACTATGGAATCCCCTATCACCACCGCCCTCCTCTTCTCCCCCCTTCCCTTCCACATCACACGACCAGGCTCAGTGCCAGAGACCTGGGCACTGTGGCTTTCCTCTGATAGGCCGTTTCCCCCCCACCCCCCAACAGTATCCAAAGTGGTAGACCTGTTATTGAGGGAAACAGCCACATGGGTACTCTGCACTACCTGCCTATTCTGTCCTTCTCCTGACAGTCATCCAGCTACCTTCCTTCTGCAGCCTTGGAGTGACTGCCTCCCTGTAGCTCTTGTCTATGTACTCCTCAGTGTCCCATAGGAGCCAAAGGTCATCCAGCTACAGTTCCAGTTCCCCATCACAATCCATAAGGAGCTGCAGCTGGATGCACCTCATGCAGATGTAGTTATCAGGGAGGTTGGATGTCTCCCAGAACTCTCACATCTCACAAGATGAACACACCACTGACCCTGGAGCCATTCTCACTGCTCTGTCCTGGCACTAAAGGGAACACCACAGCAAAGAAAGGAACTTACCTTCACCTCTTCTACCAAAGACTCAGCTCCCCCACTCTAACACTAGCCACTCATACAATGGCTGCTCCCAAAATTACCACTCTCCTTATACCTGCCTTACCTTTATTTCCTGCTGTTAATAAGCCAATCAACTGGTAACAATTTGCAAATGTGCCTCATTTAGACTCTTACAAGGTGAAACTCTCAAACTCAGGCACATAGACTCACTTCTTTGCAAAGATCCTGCTCCAAGTCTGGCTCCAACTCCCGACTCCGCAAGGTGAAACTCCAGATTGGAGCATCTCCAGCATTTTGTATTTTTGCACCATATTTGCTTTGCCTGTCCCTACAATGGAGTTAACCAGATCAGTCAGCAGTGTATTTGACTTTGTAGTGAGTTACCAACACAAAAAGACTGCTTATTTGCACCACCATTACATTTCCAAATGTCCCTACCTGAAGCCTCATCCAAGCCTTTGTTACTTCTGAACTTTGACTGTTAAAATGAACTACTTGCTGACCCCTCTACTCCTCCCTCCTCCATCTTTCACCCTAAATGAATCAGAGCTCAGCAAAACTCTTATTTTTCTGTCCTGGCTAACCAATACCAATACCAATCTGTCCTCATCACTCATCTGCCTGGAGATCGCTCATCTTTTTTGGGTTGCTTCAATTTTAAAATTCTTGTTTTCAAAATTTTCCTGGACCCCGTTCCTCTCTATCATGTTCACTTCTGGCCCTACAACTATCAGAGATTGTTCTACTCCTCCGGTTTTGGCCTCTCAAGCATTCACTAATCAATCAATCTGCTTTTGGTGGCTTGTGTACCTTGAGTTGCCAAGGCCCTCAGCTTTGAAATTCACCTACTGAAACCCTTTGACTCCAAATTTTTCATTACTTAAGCTGCCACTTAAAACTTAAATAAAAACAATAAATGCTGGGAACACTCAGAAAATTAGACAGCATCTGTGGAGAGAGAAAAACAGGGATGGGGAACCTTCCTTCAAAACTGGGGGCGAAGTTAAAATAAAAACCAGCACATTTCAGATTGCAGAGACTGGGGTGGATGGAACAAACAAATGTCTGTGATCAGGAAACAACCAAAAGAGACTGCAGTGCAAATGTTCCAGGGAAGGTGGGACCTGTTCCAACAGGACGGTTTGCACCTGAACTGGAGGAGGACTAACATTGTTGCAGGTAGGTTTGCTGGTGGTGCTCCAGGGGGTTTAAACTAGGTTTGCAAGGGGAGGGGAACCAGAGTGTTAGAGCAGATAGTGAAGTGGAGGAGGTTAAAGGTCAAGCGAGGATGGCATGTTCTGATGCAATCAAAGGTTTGTACGTGATAGAAATGTTCTCAGGTCCATCTATTTCAATGCAAGGAGTATTGTCGGTAAGGCAGATGAGCTTAGGGCGTGGATTGGCATATGGGATTACGACATTATTGCTATTGGTGAGACTTGGTTGCAGGAGGGGCAGGGCTGGCAGCTTAATATTCTGGGGTTCCGTTGTTTCAGACGTGATAGAGGAGGAGAGGTGAAAGGGGGAGGTGTGGCATTAATAGTCAGGGAAAATATCACAGCTGTGTGTAGACAGGACAGCCCAGTGGGCTCATCTACAGAGGCCATATGGGTGGAGCTGAGGAACAGGAAGGTGTGACCACACTAATAGTGTTGTATTATAGACTGCCCAATAGTCAGAGAGAATTGGAGGAGCAAATCTGTAGATAGATAACAGACCGATATAAGAAACAGAAAGTTGTAATAGTAGGGGATTTTAACTTTCCACATATTGACTGGGACTTCCACACTGTAAGAGGGCTGGATGGCTTGGAGTTTGTCAAATGTGTTCAAGAAAGTTTTCTAAATCAACATATAGAGGTACCAACAAGAGAGAATGCAATACTTGATCTCCTATTAGGGAACCAGACAGGTCAGGTGACAGAAGTATCTGTTGGTGAACATTTTGGGTCCGGTGACCATAATGTCATTAATTTCAAGTTAATTATGGATAAGGATAGGTCTGGAGTTGAGGTTCTAAATTGGAGAAAGGCCAATTTTGTGGAGATGAGAAAGGGTCTAGGAAAAGTGGATTGGGATAAATTGTTTTCTGGTAAGGATGTGTTCAGTAAGTGGAAGGCCTTCAAAGGCGAAATTTTGAGAGTGCAGAATTTGCATGTTCCTGCTAGGATTAGAGGCAAAGCTAATGGGCATAGGGAACCTTGGTTTTCAAGGGATAGAACCATAGAACCGTAGAAAACTACAGCACAGAAAACAGGCCATTTGGCCCTTCTAGTCTGTGCCAAAACATTATTCGGCTAGTCCCACTTACCTGCCCCCAGCCCATTCCATCCAGACCTCTCTCATCCATGTATCTATCCAATTTACTCTGAAAAGTTAAGAGCGAGCCCACATTTACCACATCAGATGGCAGCCCATTCCACACTCCCACCACTCTTTGAGTGAAGAAGTTCCCTCTAATGTTCCCCCTAAACCTTTCCCCTTTCACCCTAAAGCCATGTCCTCTCGTACTTATCTCTCCTAATCTAGGTGGAAAGAGCCTACTTGCATTAACTCTGTCTATGCCCCTCATCATTTTGTAAACCTCTATCATATCTCCCCTCATTCTTCTCCGCTCCAAGGAATAAAGTCCTAACATGCTCAGTCTTTCCCTGTAACTCAACTCCTGAAGACCCGGCAACATTCTTGAAAATCTCCTCTGCACTCTTTCAATTTTACTGACATCCTTCCTGTAGTTCGGCGACCAGAACTGCACACAATATTCTAAATTTGGTCTCACCAATGACTTATACAACCTCACCAAAACATTCCAACTCCTATACTCAATACTTTGATTTATAAATGCCAGGATGCCAAAAGCCTTTTTTACAACCTTGTCTACCTGTGACTCTACTTTCAAGGAATTATGTATCTGAACTCCCAGATCCCCCATATCGGCGATCTGGTTAAGAAAAAAAGAGAGGTGTATAGCAGGTATAGGCAACTAGGAACAAATGAGGTACTTGAAGAGTATAGAAAATAGGAACATAGAAACATAGAAAAACTACAGCACAAAAAAAACTTGGGAGGCTTCGTGGGTTTCGCTTCGGAGGACTTTGGAGCAGATAAGTTTTTCTTTTTTATCATTTTTATTAGGGTATTAATTATAAGGGTTAGTTTTTAATAGGGTTGTAATTACTAGGGTTAGATTTTTTATTAGGTATTCTTATAAGTATTTTAAAAGCTTTAAGCGGTAGAGTGCGGGCTAGACTGCGCAGGCGCGGTACGGGCAGTTTAAAAAGCAAACTGCCATATCCAGAGGGCAGCGTCGGAGCGGGCAGTGGAGTGAGAGGGAGCAGAGTGTTTTGGGCTTTGGCTCAAAGGGCTTCGGCGTAAAGGGGCGAGGAAAGGGAGGTGACTTGAGTTAAGGAAGGAGTATGAGTGCGGTTTCCTGTAAGTGTCAGATGTGGGAGTTCCCGGAGTCTCCCTGCCTCTGGGAAGGCTACGTCTGCGCCCGGTGTGTGAGCTGCAGCTCCTGAGGGACCATGTTAGGGAACTGGAGATGCAGCTCGATGACCTTCGTCTGGTCAGGGAGAGTGAGGAGATGATAGAGAGGAGCTATAGGCAGGCGGTCACACCGGGACCATCGGAATCAGACATTTGGGTCACAGTCAGGAGGGGGAAGGGGAAGGGGAAGAGTCAGGTACTAGAGAGTACCCCTGTGGCTGTACCCCTTGACAATAAGTACTCCCGTTTGAGTACTGTTGGGAGAGACAGCCTACCTGGGGGAAGCAACGGTGGCAGTGTCTCTGGCACAGAGCCGGCCCTGTGGCTCAGGAGGGTAGGGAAGGAGTGAGGAGGGCACTAGTGATAGGGGACTCTATAGTTAGGTGGGCAGACAAGCGATTCTGTGGACACAGGAAAGAAACTCGAAAGGTAGTTTGCCTCCCAGGTGCCAGGGTCCGGGATGTTTCGGATCGCGTCCAAGATATCCTGAAGGGGGAGGGAGAACAGCCAGAGGTCGTGGTACACATTGGTACCAACGACAATGGTAGGGAAAGGAATGAGGTCCTGAAAAGAGACTATATAGAATTAGGAAGGAAGTTGAGAAGCAGGACCTCAAAAGTAGTAATTTCAGGATTACTGCCTGTGCTAAGAGACAGTGGGTATAGGAACAGAATGAGGAGGAGGTTAAATGCATGGTTGAGGGATTGGAGTAAGGAGCAGGAATTCAGTTTTCTGGATCACTGGGACCTCTTTTGGGGCAGGTATGACCTGTTCAAAGAGGACGGGTTGCATTTGAATCCCAGGGGGACCAACATACTGGCGGGGAGGTTTGCTAAGGCTACTGGGGGGAGTTTAAACTAGAATTGTCGGGGGGTGGGATCCGTACTGGAGAGACTGGGGAAGAGGTGTTTGGCTCTCAAATAGAGGAAACTAGGAGTAAGTACCATAGGCAGGTGATAGAGAAGGGACGTGTTCAGACAGGCTTGAGATGTGTCTATTTTAACGCAAGGAGTATTGTGAACAAGGCGGATGAGCTTCGAGCTTGGATCGATACTTGGAGCTATGATGTGGTGGCCATTACAGAGACTTGGATGGTTCCGGGGCTGGAACGGTTGATTCAAGTGCCGGGTTTTAGATGTTTCAGGAAGGACAGGGAGGGAGGCAAAAGAGGTGGGGGAGTGGCACTGTTGATCAGAGATAATGTCATGGCTGCGGAAAAGGTGGACGTTGTGGAGGGATTGTCTACGGAGTCTCTGTGGGTGGAGGTTAGGAACAGGAAGGTGTCAATAACTTTACTGGGTGTTTTTTATAGGCTGCCCAATAGTGACAGGGTTATTGAGGAGCAGATAGGCAAGCAGATCCTAGAAAGGTGTGAGAATAACAGAGTTGTTGTGATGGGGGATTTTAATTTCCCAAACATCGACTGGCATCTCCAGACAGTGAGGGGTTTAGATGGGGTGGAGTTTGTTAGGTGTGTTCAGGAAGGGTTCTTGACACAGTATGTAGCTAGACCTACAAGAGGAGAGGCTGTGCTTGATTTGATATTGGGAAATGAACCTGGTCAGAAGTCAGATCTCTCAGTGGGTGAACATTTTGGTGACAGTGATCATAATTCTATCTCCTTTACGTTAGCACTGGAGAGAGATAGGAACAGATAGACTAGAAAGGCGTTTAGTTGGAGTAGAGGGAATTATGAGGCTCTCAGGCAGGAAATTGGAAGATTAAATTGGGAACAGATGTTCTCTGGGAAAAGTATGGAAGATATGTGGCAAATATTCAGGGTGTATTTGTGTGGAGTTCTGCATAGACATGTTCCGATGAGACAGGGGAGTCATGAAAGGATACAGGAACCGTGGTGTACGAAGGCTATAATAAATCTAGTCAAGAGGAAAAGAAAAGCTTACAGAAGGTACAGAGAGCTAGGTAATGTTAGAGATCTGGAAGAGTACAAGGCTAAAAGGAAGGAACTTAAGAAAGAGATTAGGAGAGCCAGAAGGAGACATGAGAAGACCTTGTACTGTAGTTTTTCTATGTTTCTATGTTTCTAATTCAGGCCCTTCGGCCCACAAAACTGTGCCAAACATGTCCCTACCCTAGAAATTACTAGGCTTACCCATAGCCCTCTATTTTATTCAGCTCCATGTACCTACCTAACAGTCTCTTGAAAGACCCTATCGTATTCGCCTCCACCACCGTTTCTGGCAGCCCATTCCATGCACTCACCACTCACTGAGTAAAAAACTTACCCCTGACATCTCCTCTATATCTGCTCCCCAGCACCTTAAACCTATGTCCTTCTTGTGGCCACCATTTCAGCCCTGGGGAAAAGCCTCTGACTAAAATGTAAGAAAATACTAAAAAAGGAAATCAGAGGTGGCACGGTAGCGTAGCGGTTAGCGCGATGCTATTACAGCGCCAGCGATCGGGGTTCGATTCCCGTTGCTGTCTGTAAGGAGTTCATATGTTCTCCTCTGTCTGCGTGGGTTTCCTCCGGGTGCTCCAGTTTCCTCCCACATCGCAAAGACGTACGGGTAGGTTAATTTGGGTTTAAAATGGGCAGCGCGGACTCATTGGGCCAGAAGGGCCTGTTACCATGCTGTAAATAAAATCTTAAAAAAAAAGAAGACATGAGGTTGCTCTGGCGGATAATGTGAAGGTAAACCCGAAGTGTTTCTACAAGTATATTAAGAGTAAAAGGATAGTAACGGACAAAATTGGTCCCCTAGAAGATGAGAGTGGTCGGCTAGGTGTGTAGCCTCAGGAGATGGGAGAGATCTTAAACAGTTTTTTTGCATCAGTATTTACTCAGGAAACTGGCATAGTAGATATGGAAGGAAGGGTAACAAGCAGTAGTGTTATGGAATATATAGAGATTAAAGAGGAGGAGGTGCTTGCTGCCTTACAGCAAACAAAGGTAGATAAATCCCCTGGGCCTGACAATATTTCCTCGGACCTTGAGAGAGACTAGTGTAGAAATTGCAGGGGCCCTGGTAGATATATTTAAAATGTCCTTAGACATGGGTGCAGTACCAGAGGACTGGAGGGTAGCTCATGTTGTTCCGTTGTTTAAAAATGGCTCTAAAAGTAAACCAGGTAATTACAGGCTGGTGAGCCTGACATCAGTAGTAGGTAAATTATTGGAAGGTGTTCTGAGAGATTTGGACGGCCAAGGGCTAATTAAGAATAGTCAGCATGGCTTTGTGCGTGATAGATCATGTTTAACAAATCTTGTAGAGTTTTTCAAGGAGGTTACCAAGAAAGTAGATGAAGGAAAGGCTGTGGATGTCCTCTACATGGACTTTAGTAAGGCCTTTGACAAGGTCCCACATGGGAGGTTAGTTCAGAAGGTTCAGACACTAGATATCCATGGAGAAGTTGTAAACTGGATTCGAAATTGGCTGTGTGGGAGAAGACAGAAAGTGGTAGTGGATGGTTATTTCTCAGACTGGAGGCCTGTGACTAGTGGTGTGCCTCAGGGATCTGTGCTGGGGCCATTGTTGTTTGTTGTCTATATCAGTGATCTAGATGATAATGTGGTAAATTGGATCAGCAAGTTTGCTGATGATACTAAGATTGGAGGCGTAGTGGACAGCGAGGAAGGATTTCAAAGCTTGCAGAGGGATCTGAACCAACTGGAAGAATGGGCCAGAAAATGGCAGATGGAATTTAATGCAGACAAGTGTGAGGTGTTGCATTTTGGAAGGACAAATCAAGGTAGGACATACACAGTAAATGGTGGGGCACTGAGGAGTGCGGAGGAACAAGGGATCTGGGAGTTCAGATACATAATTCCCTGAAAGTGGTGTCACAGGTAGACAGGGTTGTAAACAAGGCTTTTGGTATCCTGGCATTCCTAAATCAAAGTATTGAGTAGAGGAGTTGGGATATTATGGTGAGGTTGTATAAGTCATTGGTGAGGCCAAATTTGGAGTACTGTGTGAAGTTCTGGTCACCTAACCATAGGAAGGATATCAGTAAGATTGAAAGAGTGCAGATGAGATTTACTAGAATGTTGCCGGGTCTTCAAGAGTTGAGTTACAGGGAACGATTGAACAGGTTACGACTTTATTCCTCGGAGCACAGAAGAATGAGGGGAGATTTATAGAGGTTTACAAAATTATCAGTTGGTATAGACAGAGTAAATGCGAGTAGGCTCTTTCCACCTAGATTAGGTGAGATAAGTACGAGAGGACACAGCTTTAGGGTAAAAGGGGAAAGATTTAGGGGGAACATTAGGGGGATCTTTTCCACTCAGAGAGTGGTGGGAGTGTGGAATGAGCTGCCATCTGACATGGTAAATGCGGGCTCACTCTTAAGTTTTAAAAATAAATTGGATTGATACATGGATGGGAGAGGTCTGGAAGGTTATGGACTGGGTGCAGGTCAATAGGACTAGCGGAATAAAGTTTCACCACAGACTAGAAGAGCCGAATGGCCTGTTTTCTGTGTAGTGTTCTATGGTTCTAAATACTGGAGGCGCATGGTGAGATGTGATGTGATGTGATGGGAATTTGCAAACGATCTGAACAGAGAAGATGCCAATGGAAGGAGGTGAATGAGGACAAGGAGAGAGTACGAAAAGAATTGCTGGAACTGTGAACACAGAACACTACAGTTGCTGTGAATTCGGAAAGTCAGGACCAATGGGTCATTTTCAGATTGGGAGTCAATAATTAGTGTGGTGCCACAGGGATTGGTGCTTGGGATTCACCTACTTATAACCTATAGTAATGACACAGATGAAGGGACTCAGTGCACTGGTGAAGAGGGTGGGTTGAAGAGAGTAGAAGAGTGAGCTGTCCTTAAGTCTGGTGGTACATGCTGTCAGGCTCCTACCTGATGGAAGAGGAGAGAAGAGAGAATGTCCCAGGTGGGTGGGGTCTTTGATTATGCTGGCTGCTTCACCACGACAGCGAGAGGTAAAGAGGGGAGGAGGGGAGGCTGATGTCCATGATGCACTGGGCTGTGTCCGCAACTCTCTGAGTTTCCTGTGGTCCCGGACAGAGCAGTTGCCATACCAAGCTATAATGCATCCAGATAGGATGCTTTCTATGGTGCTTCGATAAAAGTTGGTGAGTATCAAAGGGGACATGAGAAATTTCTTTAGCCTCCTGAGGAAGTAGAGGTGCTGGTGAGCTTTCTTGGCCATGGTGTCCATGTGGTTGGACCAGGACAGGCTATTTGTGATGTTCACTCCTAGGAACTTGAAGCTCTCAACCCTCTCGACCTCAGCACCATTGATGTTGACAGGCGCATGTGCACCACTCCCTTTCCTGAAGTCCCTGACCAGCTCTTTTGTTTTGCTGACATTGAGGGAAAGGTCGTTGTCATGACACCATGTCACTAAGCTCTCTATCTCCTTCCTGTACTCCAACTTGTCATTATTCGAGATTCAGCACACTATGGTGGTATCATCTGCAAATATGTAGATGGAGTTAGAGCAGAATCTGGCCACACAGTCATGAGTGTATAGTGAGTAGAGTAGAGGGCTGAGGACGCAGCCTTGTAGGGCACGAGTGTTGAGAATAATCGTACCGGAGGTATTGCTGCCTATCCTCACTGATTGCGGTCTGTTGGTTAGAAAGTCAAGGATCTAGTTACAGAGGGAGGTGTTAAGTCCTAGGTCTCGGAGTCTGGTGACAAGCTTACTTGGGGTTATTGTACTGAAGGCAGAGCTGTAGTCAATAAACAATAGTCTAACGTCAGAGCCACCGGTCGGTAGTCATTAAGGCATGTTACCTTGTTTTTCTTAGGTACCGGGATGATGGTGGTCTTCTTAAAACAGGTGGGAACCTCAGGTTTAAGCAGGGAGAGGTTAAATATGTCTGCAAATACTTCCGCCAGCTGATCAGCACAATATCTGAGGACACGGCCAGGGACACCTTCCAGGCCTGATGCTTTCCATGGATTCACTCTCTGGAAGACTGACCTTACATCCCCAATGGTGACCACGGGTTCAGGTGCATTTGAGGCTGTCAGGGTGGGTGGTGACAATCCACTCCCCTTCTGTTTAAAATGTGCATAGACTGCGTTAAGCTCATCGGAAGGGATGCGCTGTTCTTGACGATGCTGCCCGACTTCATTTTGTAGCCCGTTATAGCATGTAAGCCCTGCCACAACTGACGGCTGGTCTGGGACTCAATTTTCAACTGATATTATCTCTTGGCATATCTGATAGCTTTATGGAGGTCGTATCTCGATTTCTTGTAAAGGTCAAGGTCACTTGATTGGAATGCAGCAGTCCTCAACTTCAGTAGGGAGTGGATCTCCCAGTTCATCCATGGTTTCTGGTTTGGGAACACCCGTATTGTCCTCTTTGGTACACAGTCCTCAACACACTTGCTGATAAAGTCCATGATGGTGGTGACATACTCATCAAGGCTGCCAGCTGAGTCTTTGAACATGGACCAGCCCACTGACTCAAAGCAGTTGCATAGAAGCTCATCTGTTTCATCAGACCAGCACTGCATGACTCTCTGTACCGGATCCTCTCGTTTCAGTTTCTGTTTGTATGCAGGGAGGAGGAGCACAGCCTGGTCGTCTGATTTCCCAAAGTGATGGGGAGAGGTGGCTCGAAATGCATCTTTGATGGTTGTGTAGCAATGGTCAAGGGTGTAGGGCCCCTGGTGGGACAGAAGACATGCTGGTAGTACTTTGTTAACACACTCTTGAGGTTGGCCTGGTTGAAGTCACCTGCAATAATGAAGAGGGCCTCATGGTATCCTGTTTCAAGGCTGTTGACTACAGAGTATAGTTCATTGAGTGCAGGCTTCTTGTCCGTCTGGGGTGGGATGTAGACTGCCATCAGGATAGCTGAAGGGAACTCCCATGGCAGGTAGTATGGGTGACACTTCACCGTTAGATATTCCAGGCTGGGTGAGCAGGAGCTCGCCAGGACCGTCACATCCGAGCACCGCGAGTTATTAAGAAGCAGACCTCTCCATCTCTAACTTTGCACAAGGACGCTGTATGGTCCATTCGGTAGAATGAGAATCCCTCGGGTTGTATGGCACAGTCAGGTGAAGCAGATGTAAGCCACATTTTGGTGAGACATAGCACACAGCTGTCCCTCAGTTCTCTTTGGTAGGTCAGTCTTGCCCTCAGTTCATCAGCTTTGTTCTCAATGGCCTGGATGTTAGCTAGTAGTATGCTGGGGAGGAGGGTCTTGTACCCACACTGTTTCAGCCTCACCTGCAGCCCAGCCCCCTTACCATGACTCTGAGGTAAGTGGCTGTGACTCGTCGGTCCTGGAAGTCCTTGAGTGGAGGCACCTGGTAAGTGATTGTTTAAGGACATACCTTGAAGACCTGGAGTGATATCACCTGGACTGGAAGGTAAGTGACTGCTTGAGAACAGACTTGGAAGACCTGGAATGGATTCACTGGCCTGTGAGGTAAGTTGTTGTTCTCATACAGGTCAGAAGGTCCTGAAGAGGAGTGGGCTGTTATGGAAAGTGCTTGGCTTTCCTAAGGAAACTGATAACATACCAACTAAGGCCAAGTGTGAAAATCAGTGATTAGTTCAAACAAAGGGGAAGACAATTCTGAGGAACAGTTCACCAATTTGGTTTCCATTAAATTGGAACATATTTTATTTCTATTGCAATATAGGCAATAGATATCAGGTTAACGTGTATGGCAGTTGAGTCCCAGCATTATAGGCATATGTATGTGTATGTATGATACTATCTTCCAGTAAGGTTGAATCTCGGTTTTTATTGAGATTTAACAATCTTTAATTAAAATCAAAGCTTAAACCAGAATTGCAAAACTGATTTGATCACTTTCATATCCAAGAACAAGTTATACTTAGGACAAATATAAAGGAAGACAATGTGATGTACAGCTAGCAAAAATATACACCATTTGCAAAATGGACCAGTCATTCAACTACTTCAGCAGCTCCTCCCAAACCTGTGACTGCCATCATCATAAAAGATAAAGGTGCATGTGAACATCATTCCTTCCAAGCTGCACGCCTTCCTGACATGGAAATATATCACCATTCCTTAATTTTTGTTGAGCCTGGAACATTAAAGTGGGAGCACCTTCAGCAGGACTGCAATGGTTCAAAAAGATAGCTTGGCACCAACTTCTCATGGCAATGAGGAGTAGACAATGAATATTGACCTTGCTGGAATTGCCCACATTCGGTTAGGAAATATATAAATGAATAGAAAGATAAATAAATGGTGTTTATACTGGCTGGGTTGGTCTAGACTGGGGCAGGGTATCAAGGCCTCACAAAGCCACTGGACCAGATGGTGGGCTGAAGAGCCTGATTCTGTGCTGTATGACTCTGTGACTCTATTTGCATCCTAGGGTTCAAAAAGAGGTGGCTGCAGAGATGGTTATGATCTTCCAACATTTCCTAGATTCTAGAAATGCACGATGCATTGGAAAACAAAATGGCATACCACCATTTAATAAAGGAAACAGAGAGGGTTCATGGAACGAAATGCTAGTTAGCCTAACATTGGTTGTCATGAAAATGCTGTGAACAGTGCATTCAGAAAAGAGTAAAACATGGTTTTGTGAAAGGGAAACTGTGCTTAAAGAGATGGTCATTGACTTCAGTCCCCTCCATGGACTCTGTCTATACCTCTCACTGCCTTGGTGAAGCAGCCGGCATAATCAAAGACCCCACCCGCCCGGGACATTCTCTCTTCTGCCCTCTCCCATCGGGCAGAAGATACAGGAGCCTGAGGGCACGTCCCACCAGGCTCAGGGACGGCTTCCATCCAACCTGATGGCCCTAACATCGATTTCTCTAACCTCCGGTAACCCCACCCCTTCTTTTTCTTCCCACTCCCTGCCCCCCCACCACTACCCTGTCTTCCCTTATTCCCATGGCTTCCTTCCTCGCCTGATGACCTGCCCATCTCCTCTCCTCCCTTCCCCCTCCTTTAATCCATGGTCCACTGCCCTCTTCCACCGGATTCCTCTTTCTTCAGCCCTTGGCCTCTCCTACCTATCACCTCTCAGCTTCTTACATCTCCTCCCCCTCCCCCACCTGCTACCTTCCCCCCTCACCTGGACTCGCCTATCACCTGAACTCACCTATCCCTTGCCTGCGTGCGCTCCTCCTCTCCCCCCACCTTCTTATTCTGGCTTCTGCCCTCTTCCTTTCCAGTGCTGATGAAGGGTCTCGGCCCGAAACGTTGACTGTTTATTTCCCTCCATGGATGCTGCCTGACCTGCTGAGTTCCAGCACTTTTTGTGTATTCCTCCAGATTCCAGCATCTGCAGAATCTCTTGTGTCTCAGCTTCTATCCTGCTGTATAAGACTATTGAATGGTCCCCTTATACGATGAGATGGACTCTTGACCTCACAATCTACCTTGTTATGACCTTGCACCTTATCGTCTACCTGCACTTTCTCTGTAGCTATGACATTTTACTCTGTATTTTGTTATTGTTTTTACCCTGTACTACCTCAATGCACTATGTAATGAATTGATCTGTACAATCGCTATGCAAGACAAGTTTTTCACTGTACCCTGGTACAAGTGACAATAATAAACCAATACCAATAAAATTCCTGGTATATCTGTAAATCAAGATAAATGCAATGTGTAAAACTGAAATAGGATGCCACATTTTCTAGAATAGTTCAACAATTTATTCAGCTTGAAAACATTTCAGTGTTGCCAATTAAATGCAGCACATGATAAAACACATCTGACAATGACTGTGCCCAACAACTATATTTCTTTATGAATCATGATTGGTTCAAACAACTCAAAGATTCACTGTTGTTTCAAACAAAACTCATTAACTTTTTAGTTTCACAACTCTTTCAGTTACACAACTCTTCAGTTTTGTTTCACAACTTCCAGACCCACTACCTGTATTCAGATATTACCCACTCGGTAAGGGTTAGTTTTTGTTAGGGTTTTTAGTGTAAGGTTTAGATTTTTTAATACGTTTTTTAAGTAGTCGAGTGGGGGCTGGACTGCGCAGGTGCTGCGCGGGCAGCTTAAAAAGGAGAGAAAAAAAAACTTCGGAGGACTCGGGCTTCGGTTCGGAGGACTTCGGACCAGCTAAGTGTTTTCTCTGTTTATCACTTTTATTAGGATTTTTGGGTGTAAGGGTTAGTTTTTGTTAGGGTTTTTAGTGTAAGGTTTAGATTTTTTAATAAGTTTTTTAAGTAGTCAAGTGGGGGCTGGACTGCGCAGGCGCAGCGCGGGCAGCTTAAAAAGCAAACAGCCTAGAGAGCGGGCAGCGGAGTGAGTAGCAGCAGAGTGTTCTGGGCTTTGGCTCAAGGGGCTTTGGCGTGAAGGGGCAAGGAGGGTAAGTAGCTGGTAAGTAGGTAAAGGTAAGGTTTACCTATTGTTCATTATAGATTTGTAGGTAGGACTAACTAGGGAAAAAAAAGGTAGTCAGATGGAGGACATGGTGGTGTGCTGCAGCTGTTTGATGTGGGAACTCGTGGACCTTGCTGCGGTCCAAGATGGCCACATCTGCAGTAAGTGCTTGAGGCTGGATGAACTTCGGCTCAGAGTTGATGAGCTGGAGTCACAGCTACAAACACTGCGCAGCATAAGGGAGGGAGAGAGTTATGTAGACACAGTGCATCAGGTGACAGTCACCCCCCTTAGGGGAGGTACATCTGAGGTTCGGGAGGCAGATAGAATGGTGACGGTCAGGGGAGGGAAGAGGAAGAAGAAGTCAGGCAGGCAGACAGGACAGAGAGCCCCGGAGGCTGTTCCCGTCAGTAACAAGTTTTCTGCCTTGGAAGCTGTTGAGGGGGATGACCTGCAGGGGCCTAGCTGCAGTTACCAGGTCTCTGGCACTGGGACTGGTACTGCTGCTCAGAAGGGAAGGGTGGGAAAGAGACATGCAGTAGTGATAGGGGACTTGATAGTCAGGGAAACAGACAGGAGGTTCTGTGGCAGTGAGCATGAATCCCGAATGGTATGTTGCCTCCCAGGTGCCAGGGTCCGGGATGTCACTGATCGGGTCCACAGGATTCTTGAGTGGGAGGGAGAGCAGCCAGAAGTTGTGGTCCATATTGGCACTAATGACATAGGTAGGAAGGGGGATGAGGTCCTGAAGAGTGAGTTCAGGGAGCTAGGCAGAAAATTGAGGAACAGGACCTCAAGGGTAGCAATCTCGGGATTGCTGCCAGTGCCATGTGATAGTGAAGGTAGGAATAGGAGGAGGTGGCAGATAAATGTGTGGCTGAGAAGTTGGTGCAGGAGGGAGGGTTTTAGATTTCTGGATCATTGGGATCTCTTCTCAGGAAGGTGGGACCTGTACAGAGAGGACGGGTTACACCCGAACCAGAAGGGGGCCAATATCCTTGCAGCGAGATTTGCTAGGGTGGTACAGGAGGGTTTAAACTAGTTTGTGAGGAGGAAGGGAACCGGAGGAGTAGGTCAGAGGAAGAAGGGAATGGGGAAAAGTTAGATCAAACAGGTAGAGAGTGGACTGGGAAATCCAGCAAGGCATTAGATCTCAGGAGAGTGAGTTTGTGGAATGTCTACTGGACGGCTTTTTGGAACAACTTGTGATGAGCCCACCAGGGGATCGGCTGTTTTGGATTGGGTGCTGTGTAACGAACCGGAGGTGATTAGGGAACTGAAGGTAAAGGAACCATTAGGAACTAGTGATCACAATATGATTGAGTTCAGTTTCAAATTTGAGAAGGAGAAGCTGATATCTGGTGTATCGATATTTCAGTGGAACAAAGGAAATTACAGTGGCATGAGAGAGGAGTTGGCCCAAATTGATTGGGAGAGTAAGCTAGCTGGAGGGACGGCAGAGCAGAAATGGAAGGAGTTTCTACAAGAAATAAGGAAAATGCAGGATAGATATATTCCAAGAAAAAAGGTTTTGAATGGAAAAAAGGCACAAATGTGGATAACGAGAGAGGTGAAGGCTAAAATAAAAGCAAAAGGGAGGGCATACAAGGAAGCAAAAATTAGTGGGAAGACAGAAGACTGGGAAACTTTTAAAAACCTGCAGAAAGAAACTAAGGAGGTCATTAGGAAAGAAAAGATGAATTATGAAAGGAAGTTGGCAGATATCATTTGAAAGGATACTGAGTTTTTAAAAATATATAAGGAGTAAAAGAGAGGCACGGGTTAATATAGGACCAATTGATAACGGTGCAGGAGAGATTATAATGGATGATAAAGAGACGGCAGAGGAACTAAATGAGTATTTTGCATCGGTCTTCGCTGTGGAGGACATCAGCAATATACAGGTTAGTCAGGGGCCTCAAGGAATGGAACTGAGTTCAGTTAAGATTACTAGAGAGAAGGTGCTGGGAAAACTAAATGGACTAAAGACTGCTAAGTCTCCTGGACCGGATGAGGTGCACCTCCAGGTTCTGAAGGAGGTGGCTTTAGAGATAGCGGGGGCATTGGTGATCATTTTCCAGGAATCGATAGACCCTGGCATGGTTCCAGAGGACTGGAGGGTCGCAAATGTAGTTCCGCTGTATAAGGAAGGTGGGAGGCAGCATAAAGGAAATTACAGACCTATTAGTCTGACGTCAGTGGTGGGAAAGTTATTAGAATAGATCCTCAAGGATGAGGTTATGGAATACCTAGAGGTGCAAGGCAAGATAGGTCCAAGCCAACATGGTTTCATGAAGGGAAGATCCTGCCTGACCATCCTACTGGAGTTTTTTGAAGAAATATCAGGTAGGGTGGATAAGGGAGAGGCAGTAGATGTTGTGTATTTAGACTTTCAAAAGGCCTTCAACAAGGTGCCGCACAAGAGACTGATTAATAAGATGAGAGGTCATGGAATTACAGGTAGGATAACAGAATGGGTGGAGCATTGGCTGGTTGGCAGGAAGCAAAGGGTGGGAATAAAAGGATCCTGTTCTGGTTGGCTACTGGTTACTAGTGGTGTTCTGCAGGGGTCGGTGTTGGGGCCGCTTCTTTTTACCCTGTACATTAACGATTTGGATGATGGAGTAAATGGTTTTGGGGCTAAGTTTGCAGATGACACCAAGATAGGTGGAGGAGTAGAGAGTATTGAGGAGACAGGAAGGTTGCAGAGAGACCTAGATAGTTTAGGAGAATGGGCAAGGAAATGGCAGATGAGATTCAATGTTGAGAAATGTGCAGTTGTACACGTTGGAAACAGAAATAAGCAGGCAGATTATTATCTAGAAGGGGAGAAAATTCAAAGTACAGAAGTACAAAGGGACTTGGGGGTACTCGTGCAGGATACTCTAAAAGTTAACCACCAGGTCGGATCGGTGGTAAAGAAAACGAATGCTATGTTGGCATTCATTTTGAGAGGTATAGTGTATAAAAGTAAGGAAGTGTTGATGAGGGTCTACGGGGCACTGGTGAGGCCTCATTTGGAATACTGTGTACAGTTTTGGGCCCCTTATCTTAGGAAGGATGTGCTGATGTTGGAGAGGGTTCAGAGGACATTTACAAGGATGATTCCCAGAATGAAAGGGCTTACATATGATGACCGTTTGTCGGCTCTTGGACTGTACTCACTGGAGTACAGAAGAATGAGAGGGGACCTCCTAGAAACATTTAAAATGTTGAAAGGACTAGACAGAGTAGATGTGGCCAAGCTGTTTTCCTTGGTGGATGAGTCCAGGACCAGAGGGCACAATCTTAGAATTAGAGGGTACAGGATTAAAACAGAGATGAGAAGAAATTTCTTTAGCCAGAGGGTGGTGAATTTATGGAATTCCTTGCCACGTACAGCAGTGGAGGCGAGATCATTGGAGACGTTTAATGAGGAGATAGATAAATATCTAATTAGTCAAGGTATCAAGGGATATGAGGATAAGGCTGGAAATTGGGGTTAGAATAGATTTTTTTCTCATTGCCTCCCCCCCCCACATTTCTCATTTCTTTTTCTTTTTTTTCCCCTTTTCTTTGGAGCAGACTCGATGGGCTGAATGGCCTACTTCTGCTCCCTTGTCTTGTGATCTTGTGTGATCTTGTAATTTACCAAATCATCCTTTCCGCAAGATGTCAATTCCTAAACATTCACATTCACTTCTGTCCTCCGGATAGCTCACAATCAAATGCTTACAATGGGATAATTCACAGGGCTGTAAATGTGTCTCAGCTGTGTTCTTAGTTGATACTGACCAGGTGTCGATTACATGACCTTCCTTCACTGTTTCTTTGTTCTGTAGATCCCAACATCTCTTCCCAGCCAACAATGTCCTCCCAGAACCAGATCTCTCTGGCTGCCACATCAGTATTTCAATTCTAACTGGAACTATTGCATAAGCAGCAAAAACAGGCCTCTCATTCATAATAGTGAGAAAGGAGCATAAAGGTCAAGGGCTGGGAACTGGGTTGAAACTTTGTTCTTATTTCACATGATAAGAAATAAAAGTAGATCACTGAACTCCTCAAGCTGCTGCTTCATTCAATAAGAACATGTATCTTCTACCCTGGCACCACTTTCCTGTATCTATATCTTTTGATTCTTTTAATAGCTAAAAATTTATCAATCTCCACCTTGAATGTCCTAAGTGACTGAACTTTTACGACCCTCTTGGTTAGATAATTCCACTACTGTCTGGGTGAAGAAATTTCTCTGTTCTGAATGGCCAGATCCTAATTTTGAGATTGTAAGCCCCTGATTCTGTAAAGATCGCTGAAGATCACAGCACAAGCAGATAATGTGGTGAAGAAGGAAAATGGGATACTTGCCTCTTCAGCCTGGGCATAGAATATGAGCAGGGAGGTTATGGCATGACTTTATAAAACATTGGTTAAGCTGTGTATAGTTGTGTATGCTACCCCATAGGAAGGATCTGATTGCACTGGAGAGGGTGCAGAGGATGTTGTCTGGATGGAATGTTTCAGTATGAGGAGCCATTGAATAGGCTGGGCTTCTTTTCCCTGGAGCAGAGGCGGCTAGGGGGAGAGGGGGATGGGCACATGATTGAGGTAGACAAATTATGAGAGGCACTGATAGGCAAGATAGCAAGAAACATTTCCTGAAAGCTGAGATATCTAAGACTAGAGGGCATAGGTTTAGGGTAAGAGAACAGGGGTGTAGAAGGGATCTGAAAAAAAAACTTTTCACCCAGAGGATGGTTGGAATCCGGAACGTAATGCCTACTTGGATGATGGAGGCAGGTTTGCTGACAACATTTAATCGCCAAGGCACAGAAGCCTTTGGACCAGGTGCTGATAAATAGGACTAGTTTACAGTGGCGTGCAAAAGTTTGGGCACCCCTGGTCAAAACTTCTGTTACTGTGAAAAGTGAATAGAAGATGAACTGATCTCCAAAAGTCATAAAGTTAAAGATGAAACATTTTTTTCAACATTTTAAGCAAGATTAATGTATTATTTTTGCTTTGTACAATTTTAGAGTGAAAAAAGGAAAGGAGCACCATGAAAAAGTTTGGGCACCCCAAGAGATTTGAGCTTTCAGATAACTTTTACTAATGTCTCAGACCTTCATTCGCTTATTAGGGCTATGGTTTGTTCACAGTCATCGTTAGGAAAGGCCAGGTGATGCAAATTTCAAAGCTTTATAAATACCCTGACTCCTCAAACCTTGTCCCAACAATCAGCAGCCATGGGCTCCTCTAAGCAGCTGCCTAGCACTCTGAAAATTAAAATAAATGATGCCCACAAAGCAGGAGAAGGCTATAAGATAGCAATGCGTTTTCAGGTAGCCGTTTCCTCAGTTCGTAATGTAATTAAGAAATGGCAGTTAACAGGAACGGTGGAGGTCAAGTTGAGGTCTGGAAGACCAAGAAAACTTTCTGAGAGAACTGCTCGTAGGATTGCTAGAAAGGCAAATCAAAACCCCCATTTGACTGCAAAAGACCTTCAGGAAGATTTACCAGACTCTGGTGTGGTGGTGCACTGTTCTACTGTGCAGCGACACCTGCACAAATATGACCTTCATGGAAGAGTCATCAGAAGAAAACCTTTCCTGCATCCTCACCACAAAATTCAGCATCAGAAGTTTGCAAAGGAACAGCTAAACAAGCCTGATGCATTTTGGAAACAAGTCCTGTGGACTGATAAAGTTAAAATAGAACTTTTTGGCTGCAATGAGCAAAGGTATGTTTGGAAAAAAAAGGGTGCAGAATTTCATGAAAAGAACACCTCTCCAACTGTTAAGCACGGGGGTGGATTGATCATGCTTTGGGCTTGTGTTGCAGACAGTGGCACAGGGAACATTTCACTGGTAGAGGGAAGAATGAATTCAATTAAATACCAGCAAATTCTGGAAGCAAACATCACACCGTCTGTAAAAGAGCTGAAGATGAAAAGAGGATGGCTTCTACAACCTTCCTAAACACACCTCAAAATCCACAATGGACTACCTCAAGAGGCACAAGCTGAAGGTTTTGCCATGGCCCTCACAGTCCCCCGACCTAAACATTATCGAAAATCTGTGGATAGACTTCAAAAGAGCAGTGCATGCAAGATGGCCCAAGAATCTCACAGAACTAGAAGCCTTTTGCAAGGAAGAATGGGCGAAAATCCCCCGAACAAGAATTGAAAGACTCTTAGCTGGCTACAGAGAGCGTTTACAAGCTGTGATACTTGCCAAAGGAGATGTTACTAAGTACTGACCATGCAGGGTGCCCAAACTTTTGCTTTGGGCCCTTTTCCTTTTTTGTTATTTTGAAACTGTAAAAGATGGAAATAAAAAAGTAATCTTGCTTAAAATATTAGAAATGTGTCATCTTTAACTTCATGCCTTTTGGAAATCAGGTCATCTTTTACTCACTTAGCTATTCACAGTAACAGAAATTTTGACTGGGAGTGCCCAAACTTTTGCACGCCACTGTAGATAGATACTTGATGTTGGCATGGCCATCGTGGGCTGAAGGGCGTTTCTGTGCTCTATGACTTACTATGGGTATAGGCTCACTCTACCCAATAAGTTCTCATATAACAAATTTGCAACGCTAGGAATTAATCCGGTGAACTTTTGCTCCATTCCCTCTATTGCAAGCTTTTCCATCTTTAGGCAAGGAGTCCAGACCTGGACATACTATTTCAGATGTGGTCTTAACAGGCTCCTATACAACATTCCCTCAAGTTTTCCTACAATAAGGACAACATATTATTTATCTTCATAATTATTTGCTGTACCAGCATGTTAACTGCCAATAATTTGTGCACAGACATCTAGACTCCTCTGAAAACTGATGTCTTCCGATCCCTCAGTAATTACTTTGCCTTCCTTCCACAGTGGATGACCTCCCATTTAGAACCATAGAACAATTCAGGACCACCATGTTGTGCTGACCTTTAAACCACACCTAAGACTATCTAACCCCTTCCTCCCACATATCCCCCGATTTTAAATTCCTCCATATGCTTATCTAACAACCTCTTGAACTTGACCAATGTATCAGCCTCCATCACTACCCCAGGCAGCGTATTCCATGCACCAACCACTCTCTGGGTGAAAAACCTCCCTCTGATATCTCCCTTGAACTTCCCACCCATTACTTTAAAGCTATGCCCTCTTGTATTAAGCATTGGTGCCCTGGGAAAGAGGCGCTGGCTGTCTACTCTATCTATTCCTCTTAATATTTTGTATACCTCTACCATGTCTCCCCTCATGCTCCTTCTCTCCAAAGAGTAATGCCCTAGTTTGCTTCGTCTCTCCTCATAATCCATACTTTCTAATCCAGGCAGCATCCTGGTAAATCTCCTCTGTACCCTTTCCAACACCTCCACACCCTTCCTATAATGAGGCGACCAGAACCGGACACAGTACTCCAAGTGTGGTCTAACCAGAGTTTTGTAGAGCTGTATCATTACCTCGCGGCTCTTAAACTCGATCCCACGACTTGTGAATGCCAACATCCCATAAGCTTTCTTAACTACCCTATCCACCTGCAATGCAACTTTCAGTGATCTGTGGATATGAATCCTCAGATTCCTCTGCTCCTCCACACTACCCAGAATCCTGCCATTAACCTTGTACTCTGCCTTAGAGTTTGTCCTTCCAAAGTGTACCACCTCACACTTCTCTGGATTGAACTCCATCTGCCACTTCTCAGCCCAGCTCTGCATCCTATCAATGTCCTTCTGCAATCTTCAACAGTCCTCCACACTATCCACAACACCACCGACCTTTGTGTCATCTGCAAACTTGCTAACCCACCCTTCTACCCCCTCATCCAAGTCATTAATAAATATCACGAAAAGTAGAGGTCCCAGAACTGATCCTTGTGGGACACACTAGTCACAGCCCTCCAATCTGAATGCACTCCCTCCACTACAACCCGCTGCTTTCCACAGGCAAGCCAATTCTGAATCCACACAGCCAAGCCTCCCCGGATCCCATGCCCTCTGATCATTGACTTCAGGAAAGGGAGCAGTGTACATGCACCTGTCTACATCAATGGTGCTGAGGTCGAGAGGGTTGAGAGCTTCAAGTTCCTGGGAGTGAACATCAACAACAGCCTATCCTGTTCAAATCACGTAGATGCCACGGCCAAGAAAGCTCACCAGCGCTTCTACTTCCTTAGGGAGGCTAAAGAAATTTGGTTTGTCCCCTTTGACTCTCACGAACTTTTACCGATGCACCATAGAAAGCATCCTATCTGGATGTATCATGGCTTGGTATGGAAACTGCTCTGCCCGGGACCGCAAGAAACTGCAGAGAGTTGTGGACACAGCCCAGCGCATCATGGACACCAGCCTTCCCTCCTTGGACTCTGTCTTTACCTCTCGTTGTCTTGGTGAAGCAGCCAGCATAATCAAAGACCCCACCCACCTGGGACATTCTCTCTTCTCTCCTCTTCCATCGGGTAGGAGATACATGAGCCTGAAGGCACGTACCACCAGACTTAAGGACAGCTTCTACCCCACTGTGATAAGACTATTGAACAGTTCCCTTGTACAATGAGATGGGCTATGACCTCATGATCTACCTTGTTGTGACCTTGCACTTTATTGCACTGCACTTTCTCTGTAGATGTGACACTTTACTCTGTACTGTTATTGTTTTTACCTGTACTACATCAATGCACTCTGTACTAACTCAATGTAACTGCACTGTTTAATGAATTGACCTGTATGATCGGTTTGTAAGACAAGATTTTCACTGTACCTTCGTACAAGTGACAATAATAAACCAATACCAATACATTCTGAAGAAGCCTACCATGTGAAACCTTGTCAAATGCCTTACTAAAATCCATGTAGACCACATCTACTGCACTACCCTCATCAATCTTCCTGGTCACCTCCTCAAAGAACCCTATCAGGCTTGTGAGACATGATCTTCCTTTCACAAAGCCATGCTGGCTGTCCCTAATCAGTCCATGATTCTCTAAATGCTCATAGATCCTATCTCTTAGAATCCTTTCTAACAGCTTGCCCACCACAGACGTAAGGCTCACTGGTCTGTAATTCCCTACTACCTTTTTTGAATAAGGGGACAACATTTACCACCCTCCAATCCTCTGGTATCATTCCCGCGGACAACGAGGACTCAAAGATCCTAGCCAACGGTTCAGCAATCTCCTCCCTTGCCTCGCGGAGCAGCCTGGGGAATATTCCATCAGGCCCCGGGGACTTGTCCATACAATATTCCATCCGTCACACCTGTTTACATAATCTGTTTGTAAACCCGAAAGGCCTCTTTGCATCTCCCTCACAGCTGATAAAATACATTCTCTGGCACAATACCCTTAAAATTATTTCAAGTCCTGGAACCTCAGAGCTTGGACAGGTTAGGCACCGGCAGAAAGGATTGAGGCTGATTTCTTTAGAGGTATATGCCGTACAGCACAGGTTCAAGTAATGTCACAGTTAACAACAGCTGAAGGGTGAATATTTGGAAGGCATTGGAATGGCATGTCTCATTCTTCATTTGTATTTGCTGCCGATCTTCAGATTCCTTTCAAAGATAATAATTGAAATAAAAACTGGTGCAAATACTCAGCAGGTCAGGTGGCATCAGTGGAGAGAGTACATTTCTCTACTCAAAGATGCTGCCCGACCTGCTGAGCATTTTCAGCATTTTCTGTTCTTATTCCAAATTTCCAGCATCAACAATTATCTGCTTTTCTGGACAAATTCTCGACCGTTTGAAGATAATCTTTTCACAACTCTATTCAGTGTGAAATAAGTGGTTTAGAGATGCCGATATTCGGAATTGTCAGATGATAAGCAATTCTAGTTTTTGCCTTTTCACACTTCTGGTATTCATAGTTTTGTTCTTAAGGTGATTCCAGATTTTTATTCCAATTCTACTAATAACTCTTCTGAACCTATTTTTGTTATTCCCCAAACACGTAGCACATGCTCATCTGGACCATCACCTCTTTTGTCATTTAATCCCACTTGCTCTTCACCTTCCTTTGAATTCAGTCCTCCCTGCAACCCTCTTCCCCCACCTACAAATTCTTTACATCTCAAACCTTGTTTTATCTTGTTAAATATGTGACCCTCTGAAGGCCCCGGCTGACCTTCGTATTTCCAGATCTCTAGCATTTGCACTGCTTTACTTTTAGCCTTATTTGTTGCTGTTTCCAGTATGTCATCCATTCTTAGTCACGCTCTTTGCTGCCAGAAGCTGATCCTTTTGATCCTAAATCAGACCATCTTTCCTGTAACTATAATTTTATTATTTATCACCTACCACTTTAACTTAAAAGCAATGGTGAACCTGGCCTGGAAGCTGGCTAGAATGTCATGGCAAACAGCCAGAACATTCCATATTGTAACATTGGCCTTTGCTTACTGCTTCACTGGTCTGCCTTGTGAATCTGGAATTCTCTGCACAAAGATTGCAGCGAAATCTGGAAAGCTCTGCCTGAGGGGGTGGTTCACAACATTTAGGAAATATCTAGGTGAGCATTTGAATTGACAAGTCATACAAGTTTACAAACCCAAATGCAGGTAAATGGGACTAGAATAAATAAGTGCAATGGTTGGCATGGACGTGGTGGGCCAAAAGGCCTCTTTCTGTACAACTCTACGACCAAGTGCTCATAAATGAGATTAGTATAGATAGGTACTTGAAGGTGTCAGTGGGCTGAAGAGCCTGTTTCTGTGCTGTATGACTATGACTCTGACTATTCCTTCCCTTTCTAATTTGGTGCTATTTGCTTCATTTACTTCATATCTTTTCAACCATTTTATAAGACCATAAGACATAGGAACAGGATTAGGCCATATGGCCCATCGAGTCTGCTCCACCATTTGATCATGGCTGATTTATTGTTCCCTCTCAACCCCATTCTCCTGCCTTCTCCCCATAACCTTTGACGCCCTCACTAATCAAGAACCTATCAACCTCCGCTTTAAATATACCCAATGACTTGGCCTCCACAGCCGTCTGTGGCAATGGTTCACCTAAAGAAATTCCTCCTCACCTCATTTCTAAAGGGACATCCTTCTATTCTGAGGCCGTGCCCTCTGGTCCTAGACTCTCCCACTACTGGAAACATCCTACTTATGAATCCATTGTTCCCCACTTTGGTCTCAAATTTTACATATTCACCATTGCACCATGTTGGTTTAATTCCTTTCAGTCTGGCACCTGCTAAAGTACATCAGTGAATACAAACAGCAAGAAACTATGCCAATCATTCAAAATTATGTTTTATTTTCTCATTTTTAGATTGATGAGCAACTACATGAACACAATGAATGTGTGATCTGTTTTTATTTAAAAATGTGAACATCTGTGGCTGAGGAGATTAATGCCTTCTTGTAGCTTGACCATGACATCGTCTTCTCAGTTCCCATAGTCCTCTACTGCATTTCGACGGATTCACCTTACATCATATCAAGCTACAAAAACACAGAGCGAAAATTAGAATAAACAGAACTAGTTAAAAGCTGGATCCAATTCTGAAACTTGGCTCATCTTTTAAAATTCTAACTTCTCTCACCTACACCTCATTTGATTATTTTTCAATTACAATCAATTTCCTTTTCTTACCATCTCTAATTCTTTGAAAACTAGAATGACAAATGTCACCTAAATCAATGTGATTGTGATGGCAGATTAAGGAAATTTTAATAGTATTTTCTTATACAACTCTTTTTAAGATATTCATTTAAAGTATATGGGCATCATTGGTAAAGTCAGCATTTACTGCCATCCCGAATTGCTCTCGAAGGTTGCTGAGCTGCTTTCTTGTAGGACTACAATCCCTGTGATGAAGGTATTCCCACAGTCCTATTGAGGAGGGAGTTCCAGGATTTAGACCCAGTGACAATGAAGGAAGGGTGATATACTTCCAAGTCAGGACTGTGTACTACTTGAAGAGAACCTGCATATGGTATTCTCAAGCATCCAAATCCCTTGTTCTTTATCATGAGAGGGATTAAGGGTTTGAGAGGTGCTGTCATAATAGTCTGGGTGACTAATTGTGGTGCATTTTGTAGACAGTACTCCAGAGAGTCAATGTGCACTCATGGCAGATGGAATCAATGTTTGCACTGGATAGGGTACCAATCACACAGGCTGCTTTGTCCTGTAAGGTATCAAGTTCAACCCAGAAAAGTGTGAAGTGATACACTTCGAGAGATCGAATTTGAAGGCAGAATACAAGGTTAATGGCAGGACTCATAGCAGTGCGGAGGCATTGAGGCATCTTGGGGTCCACGTCCATAAATCCCTCAAGTATGCTGAGCAGGTCAATAGGGTTCTTAAGAAGGCATATGGTGTGTTGGCCTTCATTAGTCGGGGTACTGAGTTCAAGAGCCACGAGGTAATATTGCAGCTCTACAGAACTCTGGTCAGACCACACTTGGAGTATTGTGTTCAGTTCTGGTCACTTCATTATAGGAAGGATGTGGAAGCTTCAGAAAGGAGCTTTTGCAGAGGAGATTTACCAGGATGCTGCCTGGATTGGAGAGCATGTCCCATGAGGATAGGTTGAGTGAGCTCGGGCCTTTCTCTTTGGCGAGGAGGATGAGAGGTGACTTGATAGAGGTGCACAAGATGATAAGAGGCGTAGATCGAGCAGACAGTCAGAGACTTCTTCCCAGAGTGAAAATGGCTAACCTGAGGGGGCATAATTTTAAGGTGAATGGAGAAAGATAAAGGGGATGTTAGAGGTAAGTTTTTTCACACAGAGTGGTAGGTGCATGGAACACACTGCCAGCAGAGGTTGTGGGGGAAGATACATTAGGTACATTCAAGAGACTCTTAGACAGACACATGAATGATAGCAAAATGAAGGGCTATGTGAGAGGGAAGGGTTAGATAGATCTCAGAGCAGGATAAAATGTCAGCTCAACATCGTGGGCCGAAGGGCCTGTACTGGGCTGTGATATTCTATGCTCTAAGCTCATCCAGGCAAATGGAAAGTATTCCATCACACTCCTGATTTGTGGCTTGGATATGGCACAACAGTACTGGGGTGTTAGGAAGTGACTAAATTGCTTTGGGATACCCAGTCTCTGACTTGCTCTTGTTGCCACAATATTTATGCAGTTTGTGAAGGTCCTGGTCAATGATGACCTCAAGGTGTATTTCCTGACCTATCATCCACATTCTGTGATAGTACCAGTTATTAACAACCCCAATTAACCCATTGTTGCGCACACATTATTACTATGCTTAATTATTAACATCAGGCATTATTATTATCATAGTAGAAAGTGCTATTGACTTTAGTGGGTGGTAGACTACCACGTAACATATAGGACCTGAACTGTATATCTTGGGAATGTGAACAAAAATTGTAATGGTGTTGATCACAGCACTAACCAGATCATCCACATCGCCTTCATCCTTGGTCACTGCCAATTCTTCCGTGGACACTTCTGGTACCAGAAACTGAAGATGAGACAGAAACAACTTCAGAACAACAAGAAAATGTAATAAATGGAATATATTCTTATTTATTCATTTACGGGATGTAGGTGCCACTAGCAAGGCTGGCATTTATTGTCTTCCACTGACTGCTTCTGAAATGAGTGCCTTGCTGAGCCATTTCAGAAGACAGTTAAGACTTACGTGGCTAATGTAGGTAAGGATGGTGGATGTCATTTTCTGAATGAACCTTTCGATGACAATCATAGTTTTATGGTAAGCTAAGTCAAGTATCCCTAACACTTACATTTGCAGGATGTGTGTCCTCTCAGACCACTGGATCAGTTGGACTCACTGAGGAGCAGACAGGAGGCAGAGAATGTTATAGATGGGAGGTTCAGGATGGTGGTCTCACCAACGTTCAGTCAGATAGATGGGTGACTGAGAGGAAGGCAGGTAGTGCAGGAGTCTCCTGTGGCTTTTCCCCTCTTTAACAAGGATACTGTTTGGATACTTTTGGGGGGAGGGGGTGGGGAGAATGGCCTCTCAGGGGAAAGCAACAGCAGCAGCCAGATCAACAGCACTAGGACTGGCCCTGTTGTACAGCAGGGAAGGTCAGAAGTCTAGGTGAGCAGTAGTGATAGGGGAATCTATTGTCAGGGGCACAGATAGGCATTGCTGTGGCTGTGAACAAGACTACAGGATGGTGTGTTGCCTCCCTGGTGCTGGGTGAAGGATGTCTCTGAGTGGGACCAAACATTCCGAAAAGGGAGGGTGAGCAGCCAAAGGTCATGATGCATATTGGTACCAATAACATGGGCGGAATGGGAGATGAGGTCATGCAAAGTGAATATAGGGAGTTAGGTAGAACATTAAAAAGCAGGACCACAATGTTGTAACCCCTAGGTTACCTCCTGTACCCTTAGTGAAAGTAGGAATAGGAGGATAGGGCAGATGAATGCGTGGCTGAAGAGCTGCTTCAGGTAAGAGGGTGGCCATTGGGATCTCTCCCAGGGAAAAGGTGACACGTACAAGAAGGGCGGGTTACATCTGAGCTGGAGGGTACCAATATCCTTACGGAGGAGATTTTCTAGTGCTACTCAGGGGGATTTAAACTAGCCTAGCAGAGGCGTGGGACCCAAAGTTGTAGTGTAACAGATGATAAAGTTGAAGCAAATAGAGAGGTTAAAGCAAGCAAGTTCAGTAGGCAGGCCTGGCAGGGGCAGGGCAGGGAGTGTAGAAAGTCTGATAGGCTAAACTGCATTTATTTTAATGCGAGAAGCCTCACCATGTAAGGCATGCATTGCCCCATGGGATTGTGATATTATAGCTATTACAGAAATGAGGTTGAGGAATGGCCAGGACTGGCAGCTCAATGTTCCAGGCTATTGATGCTTCAAGCATGATGGAGGTGGAGGTAAGGGAGGGAGGGGGGCGCGGTTTGCATTTCTGATTAGGGACAACTTCACAGGATATTCCTGGGGAACACCAGCAAAACTGCATGGGACTGCTTTAGTGTCAAGGGATGAGAATCATAGAATCACAGAACAGTACAGCACAATACAGGCCCTTTGGCCCACAATGTTGTGCTGACCTTTAAACCTCGCTTAAGTCTATCTAACCCCTTCCCCCCACATATCCCTCTATTTTAAATCTTTCCATATGCTTATCTAGCAATCTCTTGAATTTGACCAATGTACCTACCTCCACCACCGCCCCAGGCAGCACATTCCATGCCCCAACCACTCTCTGGGTAAAAAACCTCCCTCTGATATCTCCCTTGCACTGCCCACCCATTACTTTAAAGCCATGCCCTCTTATATTGAACATTGGTGCCCTGGGAAAGAGGCGCTGGCTGTCTATCTATTCCTCTTAATATTTTGTACACCTCTATCATGTCTCCTCTCATCCTCCTCTCCAAAGAGTAAAGACCGAGCTCCCTTAGTCTCTCCTCATAATGCATATTCTCTAAACCAGGCAGCATCCTGGTAAATCTCCTCTGCACCCTTTCCAATGCTTCCACATCCTTCCTATAGTGAGGCGACCAGAACTGGACACAGTACTCCAAGAGTGGTCAAACCAGAGCTTTGTCAAGCTGCATCATTATCTCGCAGCTCTTAAACTCGATCCCACGACTTATGAATACTAACATGCCATAAGCTTTATGAACTACCCTATCCACCTGTGAGGCAACTTTCAGGGATCTGTGGATATGAACCCCCAGGTCCCTCTGCTCCTCCACGCTACCCAGAATCCTGCCATTAACTTTGTACCCCACTTTGGAGTTTATCCTTCCAAAGTGTACCACCTCATACCTCTCCGGATTGAACTCTATCTGCCACTTCTCAGCCCAGCTCTGCATCCTATCAATGTCCCTCTGCAACCTTTGACAGGCCTCCACACTATCCACAACACCACTATTTGTGTCGTCTGCAAACTTGCCAACCCACCCTTCTACCCCCTCATCCAAGTCATTAATAAAAATCACGAGAAGTAGAGGTCCCAGAACCAATCCTTGTGGGACACTGCTAGTCACAGCCCTCCAATCTGAATGCACTACCTCCACCACAATCCTCTGCTTTCTAAAGGGAAGCCAATTCTGAATCCACAAGGCCAAGCCTCCCTGGATCCATGCCCTCTAACCTACTGAAGAAGCCTACCATGTGGAACCTTGTCAAATACCTTACTAAAATCCATGCAGACCACATCTACTGCACTACCCTCAACAATCTGCCTGGTCACCTCCTCAAAGAATCCTACCAGGCTTGTGAGACATGATCTGCCCCTCACAAAGCCATGCTGGCTGTCCCTGATCAGTCCATGATTCTCTAAATGCCCATAGATCCTATCTCTAAGAATCTTTTCCATCAGCTTGCCCACCACAGACATAAGGCTCACTGGTTTATAATTCCCTAGACTATCCCTACTTCCTTTTTTGAATAAGGGGACAACATTTGCCACCTTCCAATCCTCCGGTACCATCCCATGGACAACGAGGACTCAAAGATCCTAGCCAACAGTTCGGCAATCTTCTCCCTTGCCTCGCAGAGCAGCCTGGGGAATATTCCGTCAGGCCCCGGGGACTTATCTGTCCTAATATTTTTTAACAGCTCCAACACATCCTCCCTCTTGATATCTACATGCTCCAGAACATTACCCTTACCAACACTGTCCTCAGCATCATCAAGGCCCTTCTCCTTGGTGAATACTGAAGAGAAGTATTTATTGAGGACCTCACCCACTTCCACAGCTTCCAGGCACATCTTCCCACCTTTGTCTCTAATCAGTCCTACCTTTACTCTCGTCATCCTTCTGCTCTTCATGTATGTGAAAAATGCCTTGGGGTTTTCCTTAACCCTACTCGCCAAGTCTTTTCATGTCCCTTTCTTGCTCTCCTCAGCCCCTTCTTAAGTTCCTTCCTTGCTACTCTATATTCCTCACGAGCCCTGTCTGATCCTTGCTGCTTACACCTTATGTACGCTGCCTTCTTCTTCCTAACTAGTTGTTCCACCTCTCGTCACCCATGGTTCCTTCACCCTGCCATTCCTTCTCTGCCTCACCGGGACAAATTTATCCTTAACATCCTGCAAGAGATCCCTGAACAATGACCACATCTCCATAGTACATTTCCATTCAAAAATGTCATCCCAATTCACACTTGCAAGTTCTAGCCTTATAGCCTCATAATTTGCCTTTCCCCAATTAAATATCTTCCTGTCTTCTTTGCTTCTATCCTTGTCCATGACAATGCTAAAGGTTAGGGAGCGGTGGTCACTGTCCCCCAAATGCTCACCCACAGAGATCTGTCACCTGAGCCAGTTCATTACCTAATACTAGATCTAATATGGCATTCCCTCTAGTCGGCCTGTCAACATACACACTTAACAAACTCTGCCCCATCTAAACCTTTGGTACTAAGCAGGTGTCAATCAATATTTGGGAAGTTGAAGTCTCCCATGATAACAACCCTGTTATTCTTGCACCTTTCCAAAATCTGCCTCCCAATCTGCTTCTCAGTATCCTTGCTGCTACCGGGGGGCCTTAGAATACTCCCAGTAGAGTAACTGCTCCTTTCTTGTTCCTAACTTCCACCCATACTGACTCTAGAGAGGATCCTTCTACATTATCCACCCTTTCTGCAGCTGTAATAATATCCCTGACCAGTAACGCCACCCCTCCTCCTCTTCTCCCCCCTCCCTATCCCTTTTAAAACACTGAAATCCAGGAATATTCAATATCCATTCCTGCCCTGGTGACAGCCAAGTCTCTGCAAAAGCCACAATATCATAGTTCCACGTACTTATCCAAGCTCTTAGTTAGATGGATACAATTTGTTAAGTGTGCCCAGGAAAGTTTTCTCATGCAATATGTAGATAGCCCTACTAGAGAAGGGGCTACACTAGACCTCCCCTTTGGAAATGAGGCAAGGCAAGTGGCTGTCTTGGTCAGGGGGCACTTTGAGACCAGTGATCATAATTCTATTCCAAGATAGTCATGGAAAAAGATAGGACTGGCCCTCAAGTCAAAGACCTAAATTGGGGCAAGGCTAATTTCAACGGCATCAGACGGGAACTCGCAAAAGTTGATTGGGAGAGACTGCTTGCGGGTTAAGGGATGTCTGGCTTTTAAAGGTGTGATAAGAAGAATTCAGGAGTAGCATCTTCCTATGAGCTAGAAGATTAAGACTGGCAGGTTCAGGGAACCCTGGGTGGTGAGGGATATTGAGGCTCTGGTACGGAAAAAGGAGTCATGTGTCATATGTAGGCAGTTGTGATCAAGCAAGTACTTTGAGGAGTAGAAAGAATGTAGTACACTTAAGAAATAAATTAGGAGGGCAAAAGGGTCCATGAAATATCCCTGGCAGAGCAGATATAGGAGAATCTAGATCAGGGAAATTGGGTAAAGGAATGGCAGATGTAATTTATTTCGAACTGCATTACACACGCACCAGCTCCTTAGCCTCATGCTTTGATGTTTCATGTTTCTAGATAGTTCTAAAATGTCAAGAGTGTATCTACCTTCTCAGTTTCCTCAGGCAGTGCATTCCAGACTACAACCACCATCTGTTTGAAAAAATTTCCTCTCAGATCTTCTCTAAACTTCCTAACTCTCATCCTAAACGTATGCCCCTTCATAGAGTTGTACAGCACAGAAACAGGCCCTTCTGCCTACCCATGTCCATGACAACTTCTTTTGCCCATCAGTACTAATCCCATATGTCTGCAGTTGGACTCTATTCCTCTAATGCCTTGCTTATTTAAGTGTCTGTCTAACTGCCTTTTAAATGCATCAGATCCACTTTAAAACTCTTTCTGACCTTAAACTCATGCCCTGTTATTTTTGATAACCTACCATGAGAAAAAGACTCAGATCTTCTACCCTATGCATTTCATAATCTTATATAGTTCTATTAAGTCACCCCTCAGCCACTTTTACTCGAAGGGGCAAGTTTTTCCACACAGACAGTGGTATCTATAAGGAACAAGTTGCCAGAGGAAGTGGTCGAGGCAGGTACACTCACAGCGTATGAAAGACATTTTGACAGGTCATAGAATCAGAAAGTAAAAACTGCACATGAAAAGGCCCTTCTGCTCAACTCATGCATGTCGACCAGGTTGCCCATCCAAGCTAGTCCCATTTGCCCATATCCCTCTAAGTCTTTCCTATCCATATACGTCTCTAAATACCTTTTAAGTGTTGTTATTGTACCTGGCTTAACCACTTCCTCTGGCAGCTCATTCCACATAGGTACCACCCTCTACATGAAGTTGCCCCTCAAGTCCTTTTTAAATCTTTCCCCTTTCACTCTAAACCTATGCCCTCTAGTTCCTAATTCCCCAACCCTGGGGAGACAACTGAGTGCATTCACCCTATCTATGCCCCTCATGATTTTGTACACCTCTACAAAGTTACCCCTCATTCTCCTATGCTCCAAGGAATAAAGTCCTAGCCTGTCCAACCTCTCCCAATAACTCAGAGCCTCAAGTCCTGGCAACATTCTCGTAAATCTTCTTTGCACTCTTTCCAGTTTAATGATGTCTTTGCTATAACAGGGTAACCAAAATGTACGCAGTGCTCCAGGTTCAACCTCACCAATGTCTTGTACAACTACAACATAATGTCCCAACTCTTATACTCAGTACCTTGACTGTTGAAGGCCAGTGTGTCAAATGTCTTCTTCACCACCCTGTCTACCTATGACATTACTTTTAGGGAACTATGTGCTTATACCACTAGGTCCTTCTGTTCTACAAGACTCCCCAGGGCCTTACCATTCATTGTGAAAGTCATACCCTGGTTTGACTTCCCAAAATGCAACTCCTCACACTCATTGCCACAACTTGCACTTGCTTGCCCCTTCAACATTTTTAGTCATCTTGGCATGATTTTATCTTGGCATGATTTTACACCATGGCTCAACTGTCATTCCAATCCCTCTGTCTTCTACCCTTTGGTTTTCTGTCTCTATCCTTGTTTCCCCCTTTGAATTATCAAACTGTTGGTGCTACAACTGGATCAAAGGGAAATCACATCTCTAAAGGTCTGCTTTATATAGTTGTGCCTGAACAGGATTGTACTCAAATCTATAATGAACAGCAGTTGCAGTCCTGTAGAACCAAGCAACCATGTGACTGACTAGGATACAAGCAATCACAAATGGGAAGTTTTACCTGTTTGGCTTCATCACTGGTCACTGTACTTTCTGCATCTTCATTTTTTGTTATGAGAGAGACAGCATCTGTATTTAAGGGAAAGGTCGCAAAGGTTACCATTTGATAGCACATTCTACATAGATTAACTACAAATGTACAAAAACCTAAAATCACTAAAACTTATAGAGGAGATGATTCTAGAAAATCTAATGCCATTCTTCATAAAAAAACAATGAAACAGGTGAGAAACATAATTTAGTCACATCTGTCCCAGTGTCCCTCTCTGTTGGTCATGCAGTCTATTTCAACTACAAGTGACACACTGATGAAGTTAGCAGCCTCACAGCTCCAGCGATCCAGGTTCAATACCAACCTCGGGTCCTATGTGGAGTTTGCATGTTCTCCCTGTGACCACGTGGGTTTCCCCCGGATGCTCTGATTTCCTCCGACATCCCAAAGATGTGCAGGTTAATGGGCCACTGTAAATTGCCCCTAGTGATTAGGTGAATGGTAGAAACTGGGGAGAGTTATTGGGCATGTAGGGAGAATAAAATGGGATTCTGTAAGATGCTTGCATCATGGTTGGCTTGGATTCAGTGGGCTGAGGCCCTGTTTCCATGCTGTATCACTCGATTCCACGTACTCCCTAAATCCTTGAATAAACAACCAATTGCTCTTAAAGAATGCATCTCCAATTAGAGTCAGAGCTGGGAAAAATGGTAAAAAGATAAACTGAAAGCTCTTAGTTCAATGCATACCGTGTTCATAACAGGATGAATTAATGACACAAAGAAATAAATGGGTACAACCTTATAGCTATTACAGAGCTACAGTTGCGAAGTGATCAAGGATGGGAATTAAGTTTTCCAGGATACTTAACTTTTAGAAGAGATAAGCAAAACGGAAAAAGGTTAGCCCAGATAATAAAAGATGGGATAAAGGCAGTAGAGAGATAGAATCCTAGCTCAGAAAATCAGGAAGTGGATTCAGCTTTGGTTAAGAAACAGCAAGAGGCAGAGAATGTTGGCAGGAGTTATCTGTAGCTGTTATCTGTAGGAGTTATCTGTATGATAATGCAGGGAAGAGAATAAATCAGGAAATCACCATACTGCTGCTGCAAAACAACAAATTGGTATTGGTTCATTATTGTCACTTGTACTGAGGTACAGTAAAAAGCTTGTCTTATAAACTGATCATACAGGTCAATTCATTACACAGTGCAGTTACATTGAGTACATTGATGTAGTACAGGTAAAAACAGTAACAGTACAGAGTAAAGTGTCACAGCTATAGAGAAAGTGCAGTGCAATAAGGTGTGAGGTCACAAGGTAGATCGTGAAGTCATAGTCCATCTCACTGTATAAGGGAACTGTTCAATAGCCTTATCACAGTGGGGTAGAAGGTGTCCTTAAGTCTGGTGGTACATGCCCTCAGGCTCCTGTATCTTCTACCTGATGGAAGAGGAGACAAGAGAGAATGTCCCGGGTGGGTGGGGTCTTTGATTATGCTGGCTGCTTCACCAAGACAGCGAGAGGTAAAGTCCAAGGAGGGGAGGCTAGTGTCCGTAATGTGAGGGGCTGTGTCCACAAATCTGCAGTTTCTTGCGGTCCTGGGCAGAGCAGTTGCCGTACCAAGCCGTGATACATCCAGATAGGATGCTTTCTATGGTGCATCTGTAAAAGTTGGTGAGAGTCAAAGCAGACAAACCAAATTTATTTCACCTCCTGAGGAAGTAGAGGCACTGGTGAGCTTTCTTGGCCGTGGTTTCTACGTGCTTTAACCAGGACAGGCTGTTGGTGATGTTCACTCCCAGGAACTTGAAGTTCTCAACCCTCTCGACCTCAGAACCATTGATGTAGACAGGTGCATGTACACCACCCCCTTTCCTGAAGTCAATGACCAACTCTTGTTTTGTTGACATTGAGGGCAAGGTTGTTGTCATGACACCATTCCACTAAGCTCTCTACCTCCTTCCTGTACTCCGACTCATCGCTGTTTGAGATACAGCCTACAACGGTGGTATCATCTGCAAACTTGTAGATGGAGTTAGAGCAGAATCTGGCCACACAGTCATGAGTGTAAAGGGAGTAGAGTAGAGGGCTGACGACGCAGCCTTGTGGGGCACCAGTGTTGAGAATAATTGTGCCGGAGGTATTGCTGCCTATCCTCACTGATTGCAGTCTGTTTGTTAGAAAGTCAAGGATCCAATTACAGAGGGAGGTGTTGAGTCCTAGGTCTCGGAGTTTGGTGACAAGCTTACTTGGGATTATTGTATTGAAGGCAGAGCTGTAGTCAATAAACAATAGGCTTTACTGTCCAGATGCTCCAGAGCTGAGTGCAGGGCCAGGGAGATGGCATCCGCTGTAGACCTGTTTCGGCGATAGGCGAATTACAATGGGTCCAGGTTGTCTGGTAGGCTAGAGCTGATGATCAACCTCTCAAAGCACTTCATGGTGGTGGATGTCAGAGCCACTGGTTGGTAGTCATTGAGGCATGTTACCTTGCTTTTCTTCGGTACCGGGATGATGGTGGTCTTCTTAAAACAGGTGGGAACCTGAGCGTGAAGCAGGGAGAGGTTAAATATGTCCGCAAATACTTCTGGCAGCTGATCAGCACAAGATCTGAGCACATGGCCAGGGACATCATCTGGGCCAGGTGCTTTCCTTGTGTTCACTCTCCGGAAGACTGATCTTACGTCCTCCACTGTGATCACAGGTTCAGCTTCGTTGGTGGCTGTCAGGGTGGATGGTGACAATCCATTTCCTTTCTGTTCAAAACGCACATAGAATGTGTTAAGTTCATTTGGAAGGGATGCGCTGTTGTTAGCTATGCAGCCCAACTTCATCTTGTAGCCTGTTATGGCATGTAAGCCCTGCCATAACTGACAGCTGGTCAGGGTCTCTATTTTGAGTCGGTATTGCCTATTGGCATCCCTGATAGCTTTCTGAAGGCGATACCTCGATTTCTTGTACAGATCAGGATCACCAGATTTGTGTGCAGCAGTCCTCTCCTTCAGTAACATCATGTAAGTCAGTGTTAATAAACCTGATTCTGAGTCACATGTAACAAGTTAATACATTACTGCTGGGATCTTTAGTCTACATATTGACCTGAAACATTAACTTTGCTGACCGAGTGTCTCTAGCATTTCCTGTTTTTATTACAGATTTCCAGTATCTGTAGTTTTTTGATTTTTGAATACCAGAGAGAAGCTGTTCCCTCTGACCAAGAAAACAGAGAATGAAATAAAAACAGAAAATGCTGGAAAGACTCAGCACCTTATTGCTCTTTGCCTGCTTTTCCTCTCTACAACAGCCTTCATTAATTTATTAACCATATGCTATGTAAACAAAGTAATCACCTCAGCAACCCTGGGCTGATCCTATCAGAATTATTTCCTTTATTCTGTCTTCCCTTCCTCATTCCCTGTACAACTTCAAACTAATTTGTTTTCCCATTTCCCAGTTCTGATAAAAGGGTCTGCACATTGAAATGTTGTTCAGATTGTTGCTCTTTCCACAGATGTTGCCTCACCTGCTAAGTGTTTCTGGTATTCTGCTTTTATTTCAGATATCCATCTGATTCTCAACAAAGAATGAATATGATTGGCAAAAAAAACAAATGTGACTTGAAGATTTTTTTGACACAAGAAGTGGTTAGCGTTTTGAATACACACCTGGGGAAAAGTGGAGGCAGACATTGCATTCAAAAGGAAGATGGATATATAGGTGAATTTTGACAATATGAGACAGGAGCTTGCAAAGGTTGATTGGAGCAGCTTGTTTGCTGGCAAAGGGACCACAGGCAAGTGGGAGGCTTTAAAGGTGAAGTAGTGAGAGCTCAAGGTCTGTATGTTCCTGTGACCGTGAAGGGCAAGGCTGGTAGGAGTAGGGAACCCTGAATGATGAGGGATATTGAAGTCCGGGCCAAAACAGCATGGGTCAGGTACAAGCAGCTGGGATCAAGTAAATCCCTACAGGAATACATAGAACAAAGAACAGAACAGCACTGGGCAGACCAATCAGCCCACGATGTTGTGCCAATCTTGATGTCAAGAAACATAGAAAAACTAAAGCACAATTCAGGCCCTTCGGCCCACAAAGTTGTGCCGAACATGTCCCTACCCTAGAAATTACTAGGCTTACCCATAACCCTCTATTTTATTCAGCTCCATGTACCTATCTAAAAGTCTCTTAAAAGACCCTATCGTATCAACCTTCACCACCGTTTCCGGCAGCCCATTCCATGCACTCACCACTCTGAGTAAAAAACTTACCCCTGACATCTCCTCTGCACCTACTCCCCAGCACCTTAAACCTGTGTCCTCTTGTGACAACCATTTCAGCCCTGGGGAAAAGCCTCTGACGATCTACCCCATCAATACCTCTCATCATCTTATACACCTCCATCAGGTCCCCCCTCATCCTCCGTCTCTCCAAGGAGAAAAGGCCGAGTTCCCTCAACCTGCTTTCATAAGGCATGCTCCGCATTCCAGGCAGCATCCTTGTAAATCTCCTCTGCACCCTCTCTATGGCTTCCACATCTTTCCTGTAGTGAGGCGACCAGAACTGAACACAATACTCCAAGTGGGGTCTGACCAGGGTCCTATATAGCTGCAACAATACCTCACGGCTCCTAAATTCAATTCCCCGATTGATGAAGGACAATACACCAAATGCCTTCTTAACCACAGAGTCAACCTGCACAGCTGCTTTGAGCGTCCTATGGACCCAGACCCCAAGATCCCTTTGATCCTCCACACTGCCAAGAGTCCCACCATTAATACTATATTCCACCAACATATTTGACCTTTTATAATTTATACTAAATGTTCTCCTCCTGTGTATCATCCACATCCCTCCATTCCCTTCATATTCATGTGTCTGTCTAAAAGCCTCTTAAACTCCACAGAACTGCCTGCTTCCACTACTACCCCTGGTACCCATTCCAGGCACCTACCACTCTGTGCAAAAAAATTGCCCCTCATCACTTTTAAACTTCCCCCCTAACCTTAAAAGCATGTCTTCTGGTGTTTTACATTTCTACCCTGGAGAAAAGATTCTGACTGAGCACCCTATCTATGCCTCCCAAAATTTTAAAAACCTCGATCAGGTCTCTCTTCAGCCTCCGACGCTCTAAGAACAACAACCCAAGTTTGTTCAACCTTTCCTTATAGCTCATACCCTCTAATCCTGGCACCATCCTGGTAAACCTCTTCTGCATAGTCTCCACATCTTTTCTATAATGGGGCAACCAGAACTGCACACAATACTCCAGGAGCAGTCTGACTAAAGTTTTATTCAGCTGCAGCATGACTTCCTTACTCTTATACTCAACATCTCTAGCATTGAAGACAAGCAGGCCATACGCCTTTTCTTTTAAAGTCACCTTATCCACTTGCGTAGCCACTTTCAGTGAACTATGGACCTGGACCCCAAGATCCCTCTGTACCTCAGTACTATTAAGGGGCCTACATTAACTGTATACTTTCTCCCATCATTTGACCTCCCAAAGTGCAACATCTCACACTTGCCCAGATTAAACTCCATCTGCCACTTCTCTGCCCATATCTGTAACTGATCTATATCCCACTGTATTCTTTGATAGTCCTTTACACTATCCACAACTCCACCAATCCTGGTGTCATCTGCGACTTGCTAATCCACCCATTTTCATTCAAATCATTGATACATATCACAAACAAAGAGGTCCCAGCACCGATCCTTGTGGACCATCACTGGTCACAGACCTCCAGCCAGAATCACAGCCTTCCACCCCTACTCTGTCTTCTACGGGCAAGCCAGTTCCGAATCCAAAACTGCAACCTGAATTGCAATTCACCCTGGATCCCATGCATCTTTATCTTCTGAATCAACCTGCCATGAGGGACCTTATCAAATGCCTTACTAAAGTCCACATAGATAACGTCCGCTGCCTTACCCTCATCAAGCTCCTTTGTCACCTCCTCAAAAAACTTGATAAAGTTTGTAAGGTATGACCTGCCCCAAACAAAGCCATGCAGATTGTTCCTAAAAGCAGGCCATGACTTTCCAAATGTGAATAAATCCTTTCCCTCAGTATCCTCTCCAATAGCTTCCCTACTACTGACATGAGGCTCACTGGCCTACAGTTACCTGGATTATCCCTATTTCCTTTCTTGAACAAAGGCACAATATCTGCTACTCTCCAGTCCTCTGGGACGTCGCCTGTTGCTGGTGAAGACACAAAGAACTTAGTCAAAGGCCCTAACAATCTCCTCACTTGCTTCTTTCAGTATTCTGGGATATATGCCATCAGGCCCATCCAGAATATAGGGGATTCAGGAGTGTACTCAAGAAGGAAATCAGGAGGGCAAAAAGGGGGCATGAGAAAGCTTGAGCAGAGGAGAATCCTAAGCGATTTCATGCATATTAAGAGAAAAAGAGTCACAAGAGAGAATAGGGCCCCTCAAACTATAAACTATATGCCGAACTGGAGTTACTGGAGACAATTCTGAGGGAAAAGATAAAACAGTTAGAATATTTGGATAAGTATGTGGATAGCAGGAGTTTAGATGGATGTGAGCCAAACAAGGGGAAATGGGACTAGCTGAGGGGTTTGGATGGGGTGGAGTTTGTTAAGTGTGTTCAGGAAGGATTCTTGACACAATATGAAGATAGGTCTACAAGAGGAGAGGCTGTGCTTGATTTGGTATTGAGAAATGAACCTGGTCAGGTGTCAGACCTCTCAGTGGGGGAGCATTTTGGAGATAGTGATCATAATTCTATCTCCTTTACAATAGCACTGGAGAGAGATAGGAACAGACAGACTAGAAAGGCGTTTACTTGGAGTAAAGGGAATGATGAGGCTCTCAGGCAGGAAATTGGAAGATTAAATTGGAAACATATGTTCTCAGGGAAAAGTACAGAAGAAATGTGGCAGATATTCAGGGGATATTTGTGTGGCGTTCTGCATAGGCATGTTCCAATGAGACAGGGGAGCCATGAGAGGATATAGGAACCATGGTGTACAAAGGCTATAATAAATCTAGTCAAAAGGAAAAGAAAAGCTTACAAAAGGTACAGAGAGCTAGGTAATGTTAGAGATCTGGAAGAGTATAAAGCTAACAGGAAGGAGCTTAAGAAGGAGAAAAGGAGAGCCAGAAGGGGACATGAGAAGGCCTTGGCGGGCAGAATTAAGGAAAACCCCAAGGCATTCTACAAGTATGTGGATAAGATAGGAAAGAATAGGGCCTATCAAGTGCAGCAGTGGGAAAGTGTGTATGGATCCAGAAGAAATAGCGGAGGTATTTAATGAATACTTTACATCAGTATTCACTACGGAAAAAGATCTGGGGGATTGTAGTGAGGACTTGCAGTAGGCTGAAAAACTTGAGCATGTAGATATTAGGAAAGAGGAGATGCTGGAGCTTTTGGAAAGCATCAAGTTGGATAAGTTGCCAGGATCGGTTGAGATGTACTCCAGGCTGCTGTGGGAGGCGAGGGAGGAGATTGCAGAGCCTCTGATGCTGATCTTTGCATCATTGATGGAGACCGGAGAGGTTCCAGAAGATTGGAGGGTTGCGGATGTTGTTCCCTTATTCAAGGAAGGGAGTAGAGATAGCCCAGGAAATACAGACCAGTGAGTCTTACCTCAGTGGTTGGTAAGCTGATGGAGATGATCCTGAGAGGAAGGATTTAAACATTTGAGAGTATAATATGATTAGGAATAGTCAGCATGGCTTTGTCAAGGGCAGGTCCTGCCTTACAAGCCTGATTGAATTTTTGAGGATGTCACTAAACACATCGATGAAGGGAGAGCAGTAGATGTTGTGTATATGGATTTCAGCAAGGCGTTTGATAAGGTACCCCATGCAAGGCTTATTGCGAAAGTAAGGAGGCATGGGATCCAAGGGGACATTGCAATGTGGATCCAGAACTGGCTGGCCCACAGAAGGCAAAGAGTGGTTGCTGAGGGGTCGTATTCTGCATGGAGGTCGGTGACCAGTGGTGTGCTTCGGGGATCTGTTCTGGAACCCTTACTCTTTGCGATTTTTATAAACGACCTGGATGAGGAAGTGGAGGGATGGGTTAGTAAGTTTGCGGATGACACAAAGGTTGGATGTGTTGTGGGTAGTATAGAGGGCTGTCAGAGGTTACAGCGGGACATAGATAGGATGCAAAGTTGGGCTGAGAAGTGGCAGATGCAGTTCAACTCAGATAAGTGTGAAGTGGTTCATTTTGGTAGATCAAATATGGTGGCAGAATATAGTCTTAATGGTAGGACTCTTGGCAGTGTGGAGGATCAGAGGGATCTTGGGGTCTGGGTCCATAGGACGCACAAAGCGGCTGTGCAGGTTGACTCTGTGGTTAAGAAGGCATATGGTGTATTGTCCTTCATCAATCGGGGAATTGAATTTAGGAGCCGTGAGGTATTGTTGCAGCTATACAGGACCCTGGGTAGACCCCACTTGGAGTACTGTGCTCAGTTCTGGTCGCCTCACTACAGGAAGGATGTGGAAGCCATAGAAAGGGTAGAGAGGAGATTTACAAGGATGTTGCCTGGAATGTGGAGCATGCCTTATGAAAGCAGGTTGAGGGAACTCGGCCTTTTCTCCTTGGAGCGACGGAGGATGAGGGGGGACCTGATAGAGGTGTATAAGCTGATGAGAGGCATTGATCATGTTGACAGTCTGAGGCTTTTCCCCAGGGCTGAGATGGTGGCCACAAGAGGACATAGGTTTAAGGTGCTGGGGAGTAGGTATAGAGATGTCAGGGGTAAGTTTTTTCACTCAGAGAGTGGTGAGTCCGTGGAATGGGCTGCCAGCAACAGTGGTGGAGGCAAATATGATAGGGTCTTTTAAGAGACTGTTGGATAGGTACATAGAGCTGAATAAAATAGAGGGCTATGGGTAAGCCTAGAAATTTCTAGAGTAGGGACATGTTTGGCACAGCTTTGTTTGCCGAAGGGCCTGAATTGTTCCGTAGGTTTTTCTATGTTTCTTGATGGGCACCATGGTTGGCATGGACAAGTTGGCTGAAGGGCCTGTTTCTATATGAGCCTATGCATCTGGAAAGACGGGGCTTGATTAGGGGTAGTCAGCATGGCTTTGTGCATGAGAGATCACGTCTTACTGAGTAAGAGATCACAGCTTACAAACTTGATTGAATTTTTTTGATGAAGTGACCAAGAAGGTCAATGAGGGCAGGTTGTTCCCCGGACTGGAAACCCGTGACCAGTGGTGTTCCTCAGGGGTCAGTGCTGGGCCCATTGTTGTTTGTCATCTATATCAACAACTTGCATGAGAATGCACAAGGCATGTTAGTAAATTTGGAGATGATACTAAAATAAGCGGTATCGTAGACAGTGAAGGAGGTTATCAAAAATTACAGAGGGATCTTTGTCAGCTGGGTAAGTGGGCTGAGTAATGGCATAGAAACCATAGAAAAACTACAGCACAGAAAACAGGCCATTCGGCCCTTCTAGTCTGTGCCAAAACATTATTCGTCTATTCCCATTTACCTGCCCCCAGCCCATACCTCTCCAGACCTCTCTCATCCATGTATCTATCCAATTTACGCTGAAGAGTTAAGAGCGAGCCCGCATTTACCACATCAGATGGCAGCCCATTCCACACTCCCACCACTCTTTGAGTGAAGAAGTTCCCTCTAATGTTCCCCCTAAACCTTTCCCCTTTCACCCTAAAGCCATGTCCTCTCGTACTTATCTCTCCTAATCTAGGTGGAAAGAGCCTACTTGCATTAACCCTGTCTATGCCCTTCATCATTTTATAAACCTCTATCATATCTCCCCTCATTCTTCTCCGCTCCAAGGAATAAAGTCCTAACATGCTCAATCTTTCCTTTTAACTCAACTCCCGAAGACCCGGCAACATTTTTGTAAATCTCCTCTGCACTCTTTCAATCTTACTGACATCCTTCCTGTAGTTCGGCGACCAGAACTACACACAATATTCTAAATTTGGTCTCACCAATGACTTATACAACCTCACCAAAACATTCCAACTCCTATACTCAATACTTTGATTTATAAATGCCAGGATGCCAAAAGTCTTTTTTACAACCCTGTCTTCCTGTGACTCTACTTTCAAGGAATTATGTATCTGAACTCCCAGATCCCTTTGTTCCTCTGCACTCCTCTGTGCCCTATCATTTACTGTGTATGTCCTCCCTTGATTTGTCCTTCCAAAATGCAACACCTCACACTTGTCTGCATTAAATTCCATCTGCCGTTTTCTGGACCATTTTTCCATTTGGTCCAGATCCCTCTGCAAGCTTTGAAAGCCTTCCTCACTGTCCACTACACCTCCAATTTTAGTATCATCTGCAAATTTACTAATCCAGTTTAATGGAGTTTAATTTGGATAACAAATGGAGTTTAATTCGGATAAGTGCAAGGTGTTGGATTTTGGAAAGTCAAATCCAGGTAGAAATTTCTCAGTGAACTGCAGGGCCCTGGGGAGTGTTGTAGAACAGAGGCCAGAGAATATAGATCTATATTTTTAGCTGCTCAGACAACAGAAGAATTTAACCATCTAAAGGACTGCTTCACTGAACCAAAAACTAATGGCAATAGAAAGAGAGATATTTAGAGTGAGGCTCCCAGAAAAGGAGTAGCTCAGTTTGCAACAGAGCAAACAAGGATGATAAGGGCTAGCTCCATTTGCAAAAGGAGAAACAGGGCTTGGTATCCTACATGAATCACAAAAAATTAATGCAGGTTCAGCAAGAAATTAGTAAACCAAATGGTATATTGCCTTTATTGAAAGAGAATGAGTGAAACAGCAGAGACAAATTCACAATCAAATTTATCATCACTCATATATGATGTGAAATTTGTTGCTCCACTATTATAGAACCTCTGAAATATTGAGCACAGATTTGTTCTCCCAAGCTAAGAAAGAATATATGCAATAGAAGGAGTTTGGCATAATTTTACCAGATTGATTCCTGGACAACAGGCCTGAGGGCTGAATGGCCTACTCTGCTTCTATTTCTTATGTTATTTCTCAAGGCACTAAACATTGGAAATATCAAGACATTGTCTTCAATTCATGCTACAAACTTTTGTCCCCAGCCAATAACTCCATCTCTTTCCCTTGCAAATGTATGAACCAAACAGACTGTTTCATAATCAGAATCAGATTTATTATCACTGACATATGACGTGAAATTTGTTGTTTAGCAGCAGCAGTACAGAGCAAAGAGAAAAATCTATGAATCACAAAAATAAATAAATAAAGAGTGCAATGAAAAAGAAATAATGAAGTAGTGTTCATGGATCATTCAGATACCACCAATTTCCATTATTGGTCTATTGTCCCTAACTCAGCTTTTCGGGTACTAAAACACCCATTCAATTCTTTCAAGGCTCAACCCTATTTCCAGTTAGAACATATAGAACATAACAGCACAGTACAGGCCCTTCACAATGTTGTGCCGACATTTTATCCTGCTCTAAGATCTACCTAACCCTTCCCTCCTACATAGCCCTATCATTATATGTCTAAGAGTCTCTTAAATGTCCCTAATGTAACAGCCCCCACAACCTTTGCTGGCAGTGCGTTCCATGCACCCACCACTCTGTGTAAAGAACTTACCCCTGACATCCCCCGCTGTACCTTCCTCCAATCACCTTAAAGTTATGTCCCCTTGTATTAACCATTGTCACGCTGGGAAAAAGTCTGATTTTCAACTCGATCTATGCCTCTTATCCTGTACACTTCTATCAAGTCACCTCTCATCCTCCTCCTCTCCAAAGTGAAAAGCCCTAGCTCACTCAACCTACCTTCACAAGACATGCTCTCCAATCCAGGCAACATCCTGGTAAATCTCTTCTGCACCCTCTCTAAAGCTTCCACATCCTTCCTATAATGAGGAGACCAGAACTGGACAATACCCCAAGTGTGGTCTAACCAGAGTTCTACAGAGCTGCAACATTACCTCCAAGCTCTTGAACTCAATACCCCGACTAATGAAGGCCAACAAACCATACGCCTTCTTAACAATCCTATCAGCCTGCGCAGGAACCTTGAGGGATCTATGGACGTGGACCCCAAGATCCCTCTGTTCCTTCACACTGCTAAGAGTCCTGCCATTAACCTTGTATTCTGCCTTCAGATTTGATCTCCCAAAGTGTATCACTTCACACTTATCCAGGTTGAACTCCATCTGCAACATCTCAGCCCAGGTCTGCATTCCATCAATGTCCTGTTGTAATCTACAGCAAACTTCTACACTATCCACAACACCACCAACCGTTGTATTATCAGCAAACTTACCGACCCACACTTCCACATCCTCATCCAAGTCATTTATAATAATCACAAACAGCAGGAGTCCCAGAGCAGATCCCTGCGGAACACCACTGGCCACCGACCTCCAGGCAGAATATGCCCCATCTACCATGACCCTCTGTCTTCTATGGGCGAGCCAATTCTGAATCCACACAGCCAGGTTTCCCTGGATCCCATGCCTCCTGACTTTCTGAATAAGCCTTCCATGAGGAACCTTATCAAATGCCTTAATAAAATCCATGCACACCACATCCACTGCTCTACCTTCATCAACGTGCTTGTCACATCCTCAAAGAATTCAATTCAGGCTCGTAAGACATGACCTGCCCCTCACAAAACCAGACTCTCTGTCCCTAAATCAGCCTATGCTTCTCTAAATGCCCATAAATCCTGTGTCTCAGAATCTTCTCCAATAATTGTCCACCACTGAAGTAAGACTCACATAGATAGAGTAGACAGCCAGCACCCTCCTTCCCAGGACACCAATGCTCAAGGACGAGAGGGCATGGCTTTAAGGTTATGGGTGGGACGTTCAGGGGAGATGTCAGGGGGCAGGTTTTCACCCAGAGAGTTGTTGGTGCATGTAATGCACTGCCTGGGGTGCTGGTGGAGCAGATACATTGGACAGGTTTAAGAGTTTGTTGGATAGGCATATGGAGGAAATGTGAGATAGAGGGATATGTGGGAGGAAAGGGTTAGATAGTGTGAGGGTGGTTTGATGGACGGCACAACATGGTGGGCCGAAGGGCCTGTTTTGTGCTGTATGGTTCTATGGTTTGTAATTCCCATGGTTATCCTTACTCCCTTTCTTAACAAACGAACAACATTTGCCACCCTCCAATCATCTGGCACTAGTCCTGTGGCCAGTGAGGACGCAAAGATTAAAGGCGCAGCAATCTCTTCCCTCGATTCCCGTAATAACCTTGGATATATCCCGTCTGGCCCCAGTGACTTATCTATCCTAATGTTTTTCAGAAGTTCCAGCACATCTTTCCTCACATCGACATGCTCAGCATATCAGCCCTGTTGTACGCCATCCTCACAAATGTCAAGGTCTCTCTCTCTGGTGTATACTGAAGCAAAGTATTCATTAAGGACCTCCCCTATCTCTTCCCACTCCAGGCACGTTTCCTCTTTTATCCCTGATCGGTCCTACTCTCACTAGTCATTATCCTATTCTTCACATACATGTAGAACGCCTTGGGATTTTCCTTAATCCTGCTCGCCAAGGACTTCTCATGCTGCCTTCTAGCTCTCCTAAGTCCATTCTTAAGCTCACTCCTGGCTACATTATAACTCCCCAGAGCACTGTCTGAGCCATGCTTCAAAACCTCAGGTACGCTTCTTTCTTCCTCTTGACAAGATATTCTACTTCTCTTGTCAACCATGGTTCCTTCACTCTACCATCCTTACCCTGCCTCAATGGGACAAACTTATCCAGAACCCCAAGCAAGTATTCCTTAAACAACCTCCACATTTCCACTGTGCACTTCTCCAAGAACATCTGTTCCCAATTTATGCTCCCAAGTTCCTGCCTAATAGCATCATAATTCCCCGTCCCCCAGTTAAATACTTTCCCATATCGTCTGCTCCTATCCCTCTCCAAGGCTATGGTAAAGGTCAAAGGGTTATGGTCACTATCTCCAAACTGCTCTCCCACCGAGAGATATGAAACCTGATCAGGCTCATTGCCTAGTACCAGGTCCAGTATGGCCTCTCCTCTAGTCAGCCTCCAGTCTTAGAATGTTTCAAGATCCACCAATTCTGACCTCTTACTTTTCATAGCTCTAACATTATTGGAAGTGCCTTCAGTGGCCTGGACCCAAAGCTCTGTAATCTACTACTTCTCTGTCACTCAAGACTCTTCTCAAAAACCAGCCACTTGTTAATAAAGTGTTTCCCACCTTGTACAATCAGCTCCCAGAAATCTTGCAGCCCTTTTGTTCCACATTCTCTTTCAATGTTTTCAGTATTGTGTTGAAATGTTGGGATTCTCCTACCTTGAAATACAGGAAGAAAGTACAAGGTTACAAATAGTAATAATCACAATATGAACTAAATCTATGCAAACTGAGTTTCATTAAGAGGAAACTAAAATTGGGAAAAAGGAGATAATCATTTGTTAGTGCTTTGTTTTTATACTTCATCTCAAGGAGTAGGAAATAAAACTGATGAACTATTAGAGATGAACATATCCCATTATTGAGTGATCCAATCCAGAGGGCATACATTTAAGGTGAGAGGGGGTAGGTTCAGAACAGACATGAGGAGTACGTTTTTTCCTGAGAGTGGTAGATACCTGGAATTTGTTGCCTGATAGGGTGGTGGAGGCAAATTCACTGGGGGCTTTTAAGAGGGCCTTGGATGGGCACAGGAATGAGAGGAAAATAGAGGGATATTGCCATTCTGTAGGTAGGAGGGAATAGCAATGTCGGCACAACACTGTGGGCCGAAGGGCCTGTTCTGTGCTGTACTGTTCTATGTTCTATAATTGGACTATGATAGTGGCTATTATCATAGAATCATAGAACAGTACAGCACAATACAGGCCCTTTGGCCCACAATGTTGTATCGACCTTTAAACCTCATCTAAGACTATCTAACCCTCCCATATTTCCCTCTATTCTAAATTCCTCCGTATGCTTATCTAGCAATCTCTTGAATTTGACCAATGTACCTGCCTCCACTGCCGCCCCAAGCAGCGCATTCCATGCCCCAACCACTCTCTGGGTAAAAAACCTTCCTCTGATATCTCCCTTGAACTTCCCACCCATTACTTTAAAGCCATGCCCTCTTGCATTGAAAATTGGTGCCCTGGGAAAGAGGCGCTGGCTGTCCACTCCATCTATTCCTCTTACTATTTTATAACCTCTATCATGTCTCTTCTCATCCTCCTCCTCTCCAAAGAATAAAGCCCTAGCTCCCTTAGTCTCTCCTCATAATGCATATTCTCTAAACCAGGCAGCATCCTGATAAATCTCCTCTGCACCCTTTCCAATGCTTGCACATCCTTCCTGAGGCATCCAGAACTGGACACAGTAATCTAAATGTGGTCTAACCAGAGTTTTGTAGAGCTGTATCATTACCTTGTGGCTGTTAAACTCGATCCCATGACTTATGAATGCTAACAGCCCATAAGCTTTCTCAACTACCCTATCCACCTGTGAGGCAACTTTCAGTGATCTGTGGATATGAATCCCCAGATCCCTCTGCTCCTCCACACTACCCAGAATCCTGCCATTAACCTTGAACTCCGCCTTGTCCTTCCAAAGTGTACCACATCACACTCCTCCAGATTGAATTCCATCTGCCACTTCTCAGCCCAGTTCTGCATCCTATCAGTGTCCCTCTGCAATCTTCGACAGTCCTCCACACTATCCACAACATCAATAATCTTTGTGTCATCTGCAAACTTGCTAATCCACCCTTCTACCCCCTCATCCGTCATTAATAAAAATCACGAAAAGTAGAGGTCCCAAAACCGATCCTTGTGGGACACCGCTAGTCACAGCCCTCTAATCTGAATGCACTCCCTCCACCACAACTCTCTGCTTTCTACAGGCAAGCCAACTCTGAATCCACATGTCCAAGCTTCCCTGGATCCCATGCCCTCTGACCTTCTGAAGGAGCCTACCATGTGGAACCTTGTCAAATGCCTTACTAAAATCCATGTACACCACATCTACTGCACTACCCTCATCAATCTGTCTGGTCACCTCCTCAAAGAACACTATCAGACTTGTGAGACACGATCTACCCTTCACAAAGCCATACTGGCTGTCCCTGATCAGACAATGATTCTCTAAATGCCCAAAGATCCTATCTCTAAGAATCATTTCCAACAGCTTGCCCACGACAGATGTAAGGCTCACTGGTCCATAATTCCCTGGACTATCCCTACTACCTTTTTTGAATAAGGGGACAACATTTGCCACCTCCAATCCTCCAGTACCATTCCTGTGGACAACAAGGACTCCAAGATCCTAGCCAAAGGTTCAGCAATGAAAGATTGCTTGTGGATGGGAAGCATTGTAAACAAATAGGTTCAGTTACTAAAGTTTTCAAACTGGATAAACAAGTTGAAATGGGTGGAATTGTAGCAATATGTATTAAGTTTTCAATAACAGCTATAAAGAAAGCTGGAAAGATCACTGCTGGGATTGTTCTAAAAACTACAAAACAGTCAGAGGGAGATTGAAGAGAAAGTAAACAATCAAATTTATGAGATGTCTAAAAATAACAAAGCAGTAAATTGGGGTTTTCAATTGCCCTAACGTTAAATGAATGTACCAACAGTAAAGTGCATAGAAAGGAACTCAATTCCTGAAATATATTCATTTTTAAATCAGTATGTTGCAGGCCCAAAAGGTGGGGTTGGGGTGGGTGGTGACATTGGACTTAGTTTAGGGAATAAACATTATTATGTGGAAAGTTCAGTTAGATTTAGCACAGTTATATGAAAGGACAAAATAGTTTTGCTATTGTGGCAAGGCCAATTTTACTTAACTGAGAAACAACTTAGCAATAGTGGATGGGAAACTCATTGAAGCTAAGACACAAGACATTTATTTATTTAGTCACACGTACATCGAAGCACACAGTGAAATGTGTCTTTTCTCATTACTGAGAATGTGCTGTGGACAGCCTGCAAGTGTTGTCACTCTTCCGGCACCAACATAGCATTCCCTCAACTAACCCGTACGTCTTTGGAATGTGGGACAAAACTGGAGCACCCGGAGGAAACCCACGCAGACACAGGGAAAATGTACAAACTCCTTATAGACAGCGGTGAGAATTGAACCTGGGTCACTGGCACTGTAATAGCGTACACTAACTGCTACTCTACTGTGCCGTCTCAGAACAATATCAGTAGCAGAACAATAGGGATCAGCCAAGAAAATGATTCAGAAAATTCAGAATAAATACATTCCTCCAAAAAAGGGTGGGATTGCCAAATTTAGAGCCCTCTGGATGGCATGAAAATTGGTGACATTGTTCAAGGTGTTGGCAAGACCTGTTAGCAAAGAAAGCCAGGAGGGGCCACGAAAGGTCCTTAGCAAGTAGGATTAAGGAGAATCCAAAGGCATTCTATACCCAAGTCAGGAATAAGATATTGTGGGAAAGAGTAGGAACCACTTAAGGATAAAGAAGGAGAATCTATGTTTGGAGACAAGAGGATGTGGGTGAGGTTCTGAATGAGTATTTCTCTTCAGTATTTACCCAGGAAAGGGACATTCAGGATGCAGAAATTGTAACTGAGGGTGTAAACATGTTAGGGCATTTTGAGGTCAAGCAGGAGGTAGGGTTAGGTTTCCTAAACAGTATTAAGGTGGGATAATTCCCCGGGGCCCGATGGGATATACCACAGGTTACTGAGGGAGGCGAGAAAGGAAATTACTGGGGCCTTGACCAGTATCTTTGTGTCCTCTTTGACCACGGGTGAGGTCCTGGAGGACTGGTGAGTGGCTAATGTTGTTCCTCTATTTAAAAAAGGAACAAGGGAAAATCAGGGGAATTATAGACTGATGAGTCTCACGTCAGTTGTAGGGAAATTGCTGGAAAAAATTCTCAAGAGATAGGATATATGAGCATCTGGCATCCAATGGCTTGATCAGAGAAAGCCAGCAGGGCTTTGTGTGGGGCAAGTCATGTCTTACTAACCTGGTTGAGTTTTTTGACAAGGTGACGAGAGAGACGGATGAAGGTAGAGCTGTGGATATCATCTGTATGAACTCCAGTAAGGCATTTGACGAGGTCCCAACGTAATTGGTTAATCAAGAAAGTTTGGATGCATGGGGTCAGTGGAGAATTGGCTGTGTGGATCCAGAACTGGCTTGCCTAATAGAATATAGAGGGTGATGGTTGAAGGCACTTATTCAGGCTGGAGGCCTGTGAGTAGTGTTGCTCTGCAGGGATCTGTATTGGGACCTCTACTGTATGTGATATACATAAATGACCTGGATGAGTATGTTGATGGGTGGGTTAGTAAATATGCAGACGATACCAAGATTAGTGGAGTTATGAATAGTGTAGAAGACTGGCGACAGATACAACGTGATATAGATCAGTTGACGATGTGGGCAGAGAAATGGCAAGATGGAGTTTAACCCAGATAAATGTGAGGTGTTGCACCTTGGTGGGACTAATGTCAAGAGGCAGTACACTCTAAAGTGCAAGACCCTTAACAGTGTTGAAGAGCAGAGAGACCTTGGGGTGCAAGTCCATGGCTCATTGAAGTGGCTACACAGGTAGATAGGATGGTTAAGGTGGCTTACGGAATGCTTGCTTTTGCACCGAGGGGTACTGAGTACAGGTGTCAAGAAGTTATGATGCATTCACTATAGAACTCTGGTTTGGCCGCATTTAGAGTATCGTGTGCAATTCTGGTCATCTCACTACGTTGAGGCTTTAGAGAGGGTGCAGAGGTTTATTCAGATGCTGCCTGGATTAGAGGGCATGTGCTATCAGGAGAGGCTCGACAAATGGTCTCTTTTTTCTGGAGCGGTGGAGGCTGAGGGGTGATCTGTTGGAAGTGTATAAAATTATGAGGGGCATAGATAGGGAGGACAAACAACATCTCTTTCCGAGTACTGAGCAGTCCAATACCAGAGGGCATGCATTTAAGGTGAGGGGGGTAGGTTCAGAACAGACGCGAGGGGTAAGTATTTTACTCAGAGAGTAGTGGATGCCTGGAATGCGTTGCCTGATAGGGTGGTGGAGGCAAACTCATTGGGGGCTTTTAAGAGGAGGTTGGATGGGCACATGAATGAGAGGAAAATGGAGAGATATGGGCATTCTGTAGGAAGGAGGGATTAGCTATGTTGGCACAACATTGTGGGCCAAAGGGACTATTATGTGCTGTACTGTTTTATGTTGTATGTTCTCTGTTCTCACTTGGAGCATTGTGTGCAGTTTCTGGTCACCTAGCTATAGGAAGGATGTCATTAAGCCGGAAAGGGTGAAGAAAGGACTTGCAAGAATGTTGCTCAGACTGGAGGGTTTAAGCTATGAGGAGAGACTGGATAGGCTGGGGCTGTTTTCCCTGGAATGTTGGAGGCTGAGGTAAATAAAAATCAAGAGGGGATAGACAAGGTGAATGGTCAGTCTTTTTTTCCAGGATAGGCAAGTCTCAAACCAGGGGGCATAAGTTTAAGATGAGAGGGGAAAGATTTAAAGGAGACCTGAGGGGTAAATTTTTCCCCCACACAGAGGGTGGTGCGTGTATAGAACAAGCTGCCAGAGAAAGTGATGTAAGTGGGTACATCACTTTCTCTGGCAGCTTGTTCTATAAAAGGCATTTAGACAGGTACATGGATAGGAAAGGTTCGAAGGATAGGGTCCAAATGCAGGCAAATGGGATAACTCAGGTAGGCACCTTGGTTGGCATGGATGAATTGGGCCAAAGGGCCTCTATAACAATGTCTTTGTGAATCTTTGTTATTAGTTAAGATATCTTTATTCATCACATGTACATTGAAACACAGTGAAATGCATCTTTTGCATAGAGTGTTCTGGGGGCAGCCTGCAAGTGTCACCACACCTCCAGCACCAACATAGCATGCCCACAACTTCCTAACCCCTACGTCTTTGGAACGTGGGAGCAGCCAGAGGAAACGTACGCACACGCGGGAAGAATGTCCACCTCCTTACAGACCATTTTAGGGAACTGGAGCTGCAGCTGGATGACCTTCGGCTCCTACAGGATACCGACGAGTACATAGACAGGAGCTACAGGGAGGCAGTCACTCTGAGGCTGCAGGAGGCAGGTAGCTGGGTGACTGTCAGGAGAAGGACGGAGAATAGGCAGAGAACCACTGTGGCCGTTCCCCTCAATAACAGGTATACCACTTTGGATACTGTTGAGGGGGTGGGGGTGGTGGGGGGGGAAATGGTCGACCACAGGAAAGCCGCAGTGACCAGGTCTCTGGCACTGAGCCTGGTTGTGTGGTGCAGAAGGGAAGGTGGGGGGGGGAGGTGGTGGGGCCAGGGGTGGGAGGAAGAAGAGGAGAGCAGTAGTGACAACGGATTCCAGAGTAAGGGTGGGGGGCAGACAGGAGAATCTGTGGGCGTGAAAGAGACTCCTGGATGCTATGTTGCCTCCCAGGTGCCAGGGTCAGGGATGTCTCGGATCGGGTCCACAGCATTCTGAAGGGGGAGGGTGAACAGCCAGAAGCTGTGGTACATATTGGTACCAATGACATAGGTAGGAAAAGAGATGAGGTCCTGAAGAGGGAATATAGGGAGTTAGGTCAGAAGCTGAAAAGCAGGACCTCAAGGGGAGTAATCTCTGGATTGCTGCCTGTACCACAAGCTAGTGAGGGTAAGAATAGGATGATTTGGCAGATGAATACGTGGCTGAGAAATTGGTGCAGGGGGCAGGGTTTCAGATATATTGATCATTGGGATGTCTTCTAGGGAAGGTATGACCTGTACAAAAGGGACAGGCTTACACCTGAACTGGAGGGGGACCAATATTCTTGCGGGCAGGTTTGCTAGAACTGTTGGGGAGGTTTTAAACTAGTTTGGAAGGGGGATGGGAACCAGAGTGATAGATCAGAGCTTGGTTCATTTACTGTACAAGTAGATGCAAAGTGTAGAAAGACTGAGGAAGGATAGGCAGTCAAAGGGGCAAAATTGCAGTCAGTTGGATGGGCCGAAGTGTGTCTACTTAATACAAGTATCAGGAACAAGGGTGATAAACTTGGAGCGAGGGTCAGTACGTGGAACTATGACATGGTGGCCATTACAGAGAATTGGCTGTCGCAAGGGCAGGAATGGCTGCTGGATATTCCAGGGTTTAGATGTTTCAAAAGGGACAGGGGTGGAGGTAAAAGAGGTGGGAGAGTGGATTTGCTGATCGGGGACAGTGTCACAGCTGAAGAATAAGAGGGTGTCCTGGAGGAATCGTCCACTGAGTCAGTGTGTGTGTAAGTCAGAAACAGAAAGGGAGCGATCACTCTATTGGGAGTATTCAACAGATCCCACCCCCCAATAGCAGTAGAGATGCTGAGAAGCAGATTGGGAGGTAGATTTTGGAGAGGTGCAAAAATAACAGGGTTGTTGACATGGATGATTGGCACCTCCTTAGTGTAAAGGGGATAGACGGGACAGTGTGTACAGGAAGGATTCCTGACACAGTATGTGGACAGGCCGACTAGAGGAGAGGTCATACTGGACCTGGTACTAGGCAATGAGCCTGATCAGGTTTCAGATCTCTCGGTGGGAGAGCATTTTGGAGTCAGTGACCATAACTCCTTGACCTTTACCATAGCCTTGGAGAGGGATAGGAGCAGATGATATGGGAAAGTATTTCACTGGAGGAGGGGAAATCATGATGCTATTAGGCAGGAACTTGGGAGCATAAATTGGGAACAGATGTTCTTGGGGAAGTACACAGAGGAAATGTGGAGGTTGTTTAAGGAATACTTGCATTGGGCTCCAGATATGTTTGTCCCTTTGAGGCAGGGTAAGGATGGTAGAGTGAAGGAACCGTGGTTGACACGAGATGTAGAATATCTTGTCAAGAGGAAGAAAGAAGCTTACCTAAGGTTTAGATAGCATGGATCAGACAGGGCTCTGGAGAGTTACAAGGTAGCCAGGAGGGAGTTTAAGAATGGACTAAGGAGAGCTAGAAGGGGGTATGAGAAGTCCTTGGCGAGTAGGTAAAGGAAAACCCCAAGGCATTCTACACGTACGTGAAGAATTAGAGGATGACTGGCGTGAAGGTAGGACCGATCAGGGATAAAAGAGGAAACGTTTCTGGAGTCATAAGAGGTAGGGGAGGTCCTTAATGAATACTTTGCTTTGGTATTTACCGGAGAGAGAGACCTTGATGTTTGTGAGGATGGCGTACAACAGGCTGATACGCTAGGGCAAGTTGATGTGAGGAACGAGGATGTGCTGGAACTATTGAAAAACATTAGGATAGATAATGTCACCGGGGTGGGACCTGATATATCCAAGGTTATTACAGGAAGCTAGAGAAGAGATTGCAGCGCCTTTGGCAACAATCTTTGCGTCCTCACTGGCTGTAGGAGTAGTACCAGATGAATGGAGGGCGGCAAATGTTGTTCCTTTGTTTAAGAAATGAAGTAGGGATAACCCTGGGAATTAAAGACCAGTGAGTCTTACTTCAGTGGTGGGCAAATTACTGGAGAAGATTTTTAGAGACAGGATTTATGGGCATTTAGAGAAACATAGGCTGATTAGGGACAGTCAGCATGGCTTTGTGAGGGGCAAGTCATGCCTCACGAGCCTGATTGAATTCTTTGAGGATGTGACAAAGCTCATTGATGAAGGTAGAGCAGTGGATGTGGTGCACATGGATTTTAGTAAGGTGTTTGATAAGGTTCCACATGGAAGGCTCATTCAGAAAGTCAGGAGGCATGGGATCCGGGGAAAGTTGGCTGTGGGGATTCAGAATTGGCTCGCCAATAGAAGACAAGAGGGTGGTGGTAGATGGAGCGTATTCTGCCTGGAGGTCTGTGACCAGTGGTGTTCCGCAGGGATCTGTTCTGGGACTCCTGCTCTTTGTGATTTTTATCAATGACTCGGATGAGGATGTGGAAGGGTGGGTTAGTAAGTTTGCTGATGATACAAAGGTTGGTGTTGTTGTGGATAGTGTAGAAGGTTGCTGCATATTACAATAGGATTTTGATAGAATGCAGAACTGGGCTGAGAAGTGGCAGATGGAGTTCAACCCGGATGAGTATGAAGTGATACACTTTGGGATCAAATTCCAAGGCAGAATACAAATTTAATGGCAGGACTCTTAGCAGTTTGGAGGAACAGAGGGATCTTGGGGTCCATGTCCATAGATCCCTCAAGGTTGCCACACAGTTCGGTAGGGTTGTTAAGGAGGCGTATGGAGTGTTGGCCATCATTAGTCGGGGTATTGAGTTCAAGAGCCGCGAGGTGATGTTGCAGCTCTATAGGACTCTGGTCAGACCACACTTGGAGTATTGTGTTCAGTTCTGGTTGCCTCATTATAGAAAGGATGTGGAAGCTTTAGAGAAGGTGCAGAGGAGATTTACCAGGATGTTGCCTGGATTGGAGAGCATGTCTTATGAGGATAGGTTTAGTGAGCTAGGGCTTTTCTCTTTGGAGAGGAGGAGGATGAAAGTTGACTTGATTGAGTTGACAAGAGGCATAGATCAAGTGGACAGTCAGAAACTTTTTCCCAGTGTGACAATGGCTAATGTGAGGGGACATAATTTTAAAGTGATTGGAGGAAGGTATAAGGGGAATGTCAGGGGTAAGTTTTTTTTACACAGAGATTGGTGGGTGCATGGAACGCATTGCCGGCAGAGGTTGTGGGGGCAGATATATTAGGGACACTTAACAGACTCTTAGATAGACACATGAATGATAGTAAAATAGTGGGCTATGTGGGAGGGAAGGGTTAGACAGATCTTAGAGCAGGATAAAATGTCAGCACAACATTGTGGGCTGAAGGGCCTGTAGTGTTCTATGTTCTTTGTAGACAGTGGCTGGAATTGAACCCAGGTTGCTGGTGCTGTTATAGCGTTACACTAACCGCTACACTACCGTGCCTGCCCCTATTATTTGTATTTACTGCTATGGTGGGATTTGAACTTATGTCTTTGGATCAATGATCTAGAACTCTGGTTACTGCTCTGGGAACTTAACCCCTCAGCTACTGTACTAGACCTCAGAATCATGCACATAAGCAAGCTGAATGAACTTTGCTGTCGACACTGGGTTAAATGATGTCAATTGTGTAGTGCAGTGAAGCATCGCCAACTCCATTTGAGGACCATCCCTGAGGATGTTAACCCAATAAAAGAATTAGGGAAAAACATTAAAAGGTATCTAGTTTAAGAGTATCACCATAGGTTATGATTATCAAGCATGCACAGTAGCAGTCTGCCCTGTAGCTACAGTGGACGCAGATCAACAAAAGGTTGTAAATTTCTCTGCACAATTCATTTCAGGTCCTACCTATGTTCTAAAACATTTGCTCCATATAGAAGAAACTTTTGAGATCTAAAAGAGTAAATTACATTCTCTGCTCACCTTTGCAGCTTCCTTCCTGCAGACTTTGACACAATCCAAGCTTTTCATGTAATATTGATGATTCTTGACTTCTAAAAACTGGTAGACACGCTCCATCAGTTGCTTGGTCACTGTGTGGAGACAGAACTCTTAGAACTTCTATTCTTTACAAACCACATTTCTTTCACGGTTGGTGCAAAGTTACTAAACCCCCATCATGCTCCAGTTTAGCCTCTGCTTCAGGCCATGACAATCTCCATCCGCGATCACCCTTCTCCATCTGACCAAAATTATTATCTTTATTTAGTTTGTACCTGGCATTACCAAATTTATAGTCATATGAGACCAAGGATGTCTGTCTTTTTGCAGACACTGCCGGCCACCTCTCCTGTTACACAAAACTGTATGGATGCTAATCGGTTTCCATCTTTTGAGTCCAAGAGAAAAAAATGCCTTACTGCAGCTGCATAGAGTCTTGGTGAGACCCCATCTGGAGTTCTGATCTCCTTATATGACACCTTTGCCATGGAGGGAAACAACTAATGTTTACCAGATTGATTCCAGGGATGGCAAGACCGATGTATGAGAACAGACTGGGTACGTTAGGCCTATATACATTGAGGTATGGTGGAATGAGAGAGAATCTCATAGAAACCCATGAGATTCTAACTGGGCTGAGTAGACTACATACGGGGAGGATGTTTCCAATGTCTGGAGAGTCCAGAACCAGTGGTCACAGCCTCATGATACAGGGTATGCCATTATAACCAAGATCAGGAGAAATGTTCTCACTCAGAGGATGGTGAATCCATGGAATTATTACTGCAGAAGACAGTAGAGGCTAAGTCATTAAATAGATTCAAGAGGGAGGTAGATATATTTATTAATTCCCAGGGGCTCAAGGGATATGGGAAAAGACAGGGAAAGTGGATGATCAGCCAAGATCATACTTAATGATAGAAAAGGTCAGTTCCCTCCATAGATGACAGCTGACCCGCTGAGTTACACCAGCTTTTTATGTGTTGCTTAAAGACCTAATGGTCAACTCCTTTTCCTATTTTCTATGTTTCTAATTCACAGGATGAAGGTTATAGCTGGGAAGGAGGCCATTTTGCCCATTGGGCTGATGTAGTTTCAACATAAGCAATCCAGTTAGTCCCTCTCCCCATAATTCTGCAATTTCTTTCCTTTTCAAGTAATTATGCAGCACCCATAAGATATCTTTATTAGTCACATGTACATCGAAACACAGTAAAATACATCTTTTGCGTAGTGTTCTGGGGGCAGCCGGCAAGTGTTGCCACGCTTCCAGTGCCAACATAGAATGCTCACAACTTCCTAACCTGTACATCTTTGGAATGTGGGAGGAAACCAGAGCACCCGGAGGAAATCCACGCAGACATGGGGAGAAAGTACAAACTCCTCATGGACAGTTGCTGGATTTGAACCTGGGTCGCTGGCACTGTAAAGCGTTACGCTAACCGCTACACTACCATGCCTGTGTTGATTGTGTTGGCATGGACCAGATGGGCCAAAAAACCTGTTTCTGTGCTGTATGACTCTTTGACTGAAACTGCCTCCATCACTCACCGCACCTTTGAAGTGCATTCCAGATTCTAATCACTTAACTGCATATAAAAAAAGTTCCTCATGACTTTTGTATTTTCTCCCCCTAATCACTTTCATTCAATGTTGGAACTCTGAAATAGAAACGAGCAGCATGGCTTTGTGAAAGGGAAATCATGCCTGACAAATACATTAGAGTTCTTTGGGGAAGTATTTTCCAGCACTTGAACCAGTAGAGTGCAGTGAAGATTTACTAGACTGGTCAATTGACTAGATTGATTAGAAGGGCCAATAAAAAGGAGGTCGTGTCCAGTGGAGCGGCCATTGTTGGAGTGGACAGAGTGAGAGTGAGTGGCTTTGGCACAACAGGCTTCGGCATCAAGAGGCAGAGGCCAACTGCAAACAACATGAGTGAGTAGCTGGTAAGTAAAGGTAAGGTTTACTGTTATTGTTATAACTTTTAAGTAGACTACAGCTAGGAAGGGAAAATAATAGTTCAGATGGAGGGCAAGGCGATGTGCTGCAGCGCTTGATGTGGGAGCTAGAGGACCCTGCTGTGGTGCACGGTGACCACATCTGCAGTAAGTGCTTGAGGCTGGAGGAACTTCGACTCAGAATTGATGAGCTTAAGTCACGTAGAACAATACAGCACAATACAGGCCCTTTGGCCCACCATGTTGTGCCGACCTATAAACCACGCCTAAGACTAACTAACCCCTTCCTCCCACATATCCCCCTATTTCAAATTCCTTCATATGCTTATCTAACAATCTCTTGGACTTGACCAACGTACCTGCCTCCACCACTACCCCAGGTACCCCTATTTCATGCACCTACCACTCTCTGGGTGAAAAACCTTCCTCTGATATCTCCCTTGTACTTCCTACCCATTACTTTAAAGCCATGCCCTCTTGTATTGAACATTGGTGCCCTGGGAAAGAGGCGCTGGCTGTCTACTCTATCTATTCTTAATACTTTGTGTACCTCTATCATGCTTCCTCTCATCCTCCTTCTCTCCAATGAGTAAAGCCATAGCTCCCTTAGTCTCTCCTCATAATGCATACTCTCCAAACCAGGCAGCAACTCCTCTGCACCCTTTCCAACGCTTCCACACCCTTCCTATAATGAGGCGACCAGAACTGGACACAGTGTAGTCTAATCAGAGTTTTATAAAGCTGCATCATTACCTTGCGGCTCTTAAACTCGATCCCACGACTTATGAAAGCTAACATCCCATAAGCTTTCTTAAATTGACAAGGTTCCACATGATAGGCTTCTTCAGAAGGTCAGAGGCCAAGGATCCGGGGGCTTGGCCGTGTGGATTCAGAATTGGCTTGCCTGTAGAAAGCAGAGGGTTGTGGTGGAGGGAGTGCATACGGATTGGAGGGCTGTGACTAGTGGTGTCCCGCAGGGATCAGTTCTGGGACCTCTACTTTTTGTGATATTTATTAACGACTTAGATGAGGGGGTGGAAGGCTGGGTTAGCAAGTTTGCAGATGACACAAAGATTGGTGGTGTTGTGGATAGTGTGGAGGTCTGTCAAAGCTTGCAGAGGGGTATTGATAGGATGCAGAGCTGGGCTGACAAGTGGCAGATGGAGTTCAATCCAGAGAAGTGTGAGGTAGTATACTTTGGAAGGACAAACTCCAAGGTGGAATACAAGGTAAATGGCAGGATTCTGGGCAGTATAGAGGAGCAGTGGGATCTGGGGGTTCATATCCACAGATCACTGAAAGTTGCCTCGCAGGTGGATAGGGTAGTTAAGAAAGCTTATGGGATGTTAGCTTTCATAAATCGGGGGATCGAGTTTAAGAGCTGTGAAGTGATGACACAGCTTTACAAAACTCTGGTTAGGCCACACTTGGAGTACTGTGTCCAGTTCTGGTCGCCTCATTATAGGAAGGATGTGGAGGCATTGGAAATGGTGCAGAGGAGATTTACCAGGATGCTGCCTGGATTAGAGAGTATAGATTATGAGGAGAGACTAAAGGAGCAAGGGCTTTACTCTTTGGAGAGAAGGAGGATGAGGGGAGACATGATAGAGGTATACAAGATATTGAGGATTAAATAGAGTGGACAGCCAGCGCCTCTTTCCCAGGGCACCAATGCTCAAAACAAGAGGGCATGGCTTTAAGGTATTGGGTGGGAAGTTCAAAGGTGATGTCAGAGGGAGGTTTTTCACCCAGAGAGTGGTTGGTGCGTGGAATGCGCTGCCTGGGGTGGTGGTGGAGGCTGATACATTGGACAAGTTCAAGAGATTGTTAGATAAGCATATGGAGGAATTTAAGATAGAGGGATATGTGGGAGGAAGGGGTTAGATAGTCTTAGGTGTGGTTTGAAGGGTGGCACAACATGGTGGGCTGAAGGCCTGTATTGTACTGTATTGTTCTATGGTTCTATGACAGGCAGGTGAAAAGTCAGGATAATTTGCTGAACAATAGAAGTACAACAAAATCAGTAGCAGATACCGGCCTAAGTGTACTATATTTAAATGCACGTAGCATTAGGAATAAAGTGGATGACATAGTGGCACAACTACAGATGAATAAATACGACATTTTGGCATTCACCGAGTTATGACTCTATGACAGATGTGATTGGGAACTAAATGTCCAGGGGTACACAGTGTATAGGAAGGATAGGCAGGTAGGCAGAGGGGTTGTGTGGCCCTGATGGTTAGTAATGATATAAAATCAATAGAAAGGAAGGACATTGGGTCAGGAGAAGTGGAATCCTTTTGGGTGGAGCTAAGAAATAGCAAGGGTAAAAGGACAATAATAGCCGTTATATATAGGCCCCCGAATAGCAGTCAGGATGTGGACTATAAGTTACAGATAGAAATAGAAAAAGTGTGTCAGAGTGACAACGTTAAGATAATTATGGGGGATTTTAACATGAAGGTGGATTGGGAAACCCAGCAAGGCAGTGGATCTCAGGAGGGTGAGTTTTTAGAATGTCTACGGGATGGCTTTTTGGAGCAACTTGTTGATGAGCCCACCAGGGGATCGGCTGTTTTGGATTGGGTGCTGTGTAACGAACCGGAGGTGATTAGGGAACTAAAGGTAAAGGAACCATTAGGAACTAGTGATCACAATATGATTGAGTTCAGTTTCAAATTTGAGAAAGAAGCTGATAACTGGTGTATCGATATTTCAGTGGAACAAAGGAAATTACAGTGGCATGAGAGAGGAACTGGCCCAAATTGATTGGAAGAGTAAGCTGGCTAGAGGGACGGCGGAGCAGAAATGGAAGGAATTTCTACAAGAAATAAGGAAAATGCAGGATAGATATATTCCAAGAAAAAAAGGTTTTGAATGGAAGAAAGGCACAAATGTGGATATTGAGGGAGGTTAAGGCTAAAATAAAAGCAAAAGGGAGGGCATACAAGGAAGCAAGAATTAGTGGGAAAACAGAAGACCAGGAAACTTTTAAAAACCTGCAGAAAGAAACTAAGAAGGTCACTAGGAAAGAAAAGATGAATTATGGAAGGAAGTTGGCAGATAACATTCAAAAGGGTACTAAGAGTTTTTTTAAACATATGAAGAGTAAAAGAGAGACACGGGTTGATATAGGACCAAACAATAACGGTGCGGGAGAGATTATAATGGATGATAAAGAGATGGCAGAGGAACTAAATGAGCATTTTGCATCGGTCTTCACTGTGGAGGACATCAGCAATATACTGGATAGTCGGGGTCTCAAGGAATTGAACTGAGTTCAGTTAAGATTACTAGAGAGAAGGTGCTAGGAAAGCTAAATGGACTGAAGACTGATAAGTCTCCCGGGCCGGAAGAGGTGCATCTCCGGGTTCTGAAGGAGGTGGCTTTAGAGATTGCAGAGGCATTGGTGATAATTTTCCAGGAATCGATAGATTCTGGCACGGTTCCGGAGGACTGGAGGGTTGAAAACGTAGTTTCCACTATATAAGAAAGGTGGGAGGCAGCATAAAGAAAATTACAGACCTATTAGTCTGACATTGGTGGTGGGAAAGTTATTAGAATAGATCCTCAAAGATGAGGTTAGGGAATACCTAGAGGTGCAAGGCAAGATAGGTCCAAGCCAGCATAGTTTTGAGAAGGGAAGATCCTGCCTGACCAACCTATTGGAGTTTTTTGAAGAAATCTCAGGTAGGGTGGATAAGGGAGAAGCTGTAGATGTTATGTATTTAGATTTTCAAAAGGCTTCAACAAGGTGCCACACAAGAGGCTGATTAATGAGATGAGAGGTCATGGAATTACAGGTAGGATATTGGAATGGGTGGAGCATTGGCTGGTAGGCAGAAAGCAAAGGGTGGGAATAAAAGGATCCTGTTCTGGTTGGCTACCGGTCACTAGTGGTGTTCTGCAAGGGTTGGTGTTGGGGCCCCTTCTTTTTACTTTGTACATTAATGATTTGGATGATGGAGTAAATGGTTTTGTGGCTAAGTTTGCAGACGACACAAGATAGGTGGAGGAGTAGGAAGCATTGAGGAGACAGGAAGGTTGCAGAGAGACCTAGATAGTTTAGGAGAATGGGCAAGGAAATGGCAGATGGGATTCAATGTTGAGAAATGTGCCATTGTACACTTTGGAAACAGAAATAAGCGGGCAGATTATTATCTAGAAGGGGAGAAAATTCAAAATACAGAAATACAAAGGAACTTGGGGGTACTCATGCAGGATACCCTAAAGGTTAACCACCAGGTTGGATCAGCAGTAAGGAGAGCGAATGCTATGTTTGCATTCATTTTGAGAGGTATAGTGTATAAAAGTAGGGAGGTGTTGATGAGGCTCTATGGGGCACTAGTGAGGCCTCATTTGGAATACTGCGCGCAGTTTTGGGCCCCATATCTTAGGAAGGATGTGCTGATGTTGGAGAGGGTTCAGAGGAGATTTAGGAGGATGATTCCTGGAATGGAAGGACTTACATATGATGAGCGTTTGTCGGCTCTTGGACTGTACTCACTGGAGTACAGAAGAATGAGAGGGGACCTCAGAAAACATTAGAATGTTGAAAGGACGAGATAAAGTAGATGTGGCCAAGCTGTTTCCCTTGGTGGGAGTCCAGGACCAGAGGGCACAATCTTAGAATTAGAGGGTACAGGTTTAAAACAGTTGAGGAGAAAATTTCTTGAGCCAGAGTGTAGTGAATTTATGGAATTCTTTGCCACGTACAGCAGTGGAGGTGTTTAAGGGGGAGATAGATAGTTATCTAATTAGTCAAGGTATCAAGGGATATGGGGATAAGGCCAGAAATTGGGGCGAGAAAGGAATAGTTTTTTTTTACTTCTTCTCATGGACATTCCCCATTTCTCATTTCTTTTTTCTTTTTCCCTTTCTTTTCTTTAGAGCAGAATCAATGGGCCAAATGGCCTACTTCTGCTCCCTTGTCTTGTGATCTTGTGAATAGAATGAGGTGGAGGATAAACGTGTGGCTGAGGGATTGGAGCAGGGGGCAGGGATTCAGATTTCTGGATCATTGGGACCTCTTTGGAACAGGTGTGACCTGTACAAAAAGGACGGGTTGCATTTGAATCCCAGGGGACCAATACCCTGGTGGGAATGTTTGCTAAGGCTACTGGGGAGAATTTAAACTGGAATTGTCGGGGAGTGGGAAGCAAACTGAAGAGACTGGGGAAGAGGCAGTTGGCTGTCAAACAGAAAAAGTTTTTAGACAGTGGGAGAGGGAGGATAGGCAGGTGAAAGAGAAGGGACACGCTCAGACTGACTGTTTGAGATGTGTCTATTTTAACGCAAGGAGTACTGTGAACAAAGTGGATGAGCTTAGAACATGGATCAGTAATTGGAGCTACGATGTGGTGGCCATTACGGAGACTTGGATGGATCAGGGACAGGAATGGTTGCTCCAAGTGTCAGGTTTTAGACGTTTCAGAAAGGACAGGGAGGGAGGCAAAAGAGGTGGGGGCGTGGCAATGTTGATCAGAGATAGCATCATAAGGTGGACGTTATGGAGGGATTGTCAACAGAGTCTCTGTGGGTGGAGGTTAGGAACAGGAAGGGGTCAATAACTTTACTGGGTATTTTTTTTTATAGGCTGCCCAATATTAACAGGGATATCGAGGAGCAGATAGGGAAGCAGATCCTGGAAAGGTGTGATAATAACAGGGTAGTTGCGATGGGAGTTTTAATTTTCCAAATATCAATTGGCACCTCCCTACAGCAAGGGGCTTAGATGGGGTGGAGTTTGTTAGGTGTGTTCAGGAAGGTTTCTTGACACTATATGTAGATAAGCCTACAAGGGGGAGAGACTGTACTTGATTTGGTATTGGGAAATTAACCTGTTCAGGTGTCAGATCTCTCAGTGGGGGAGCATTTTAGAGATAGTGATCATAATTCTATCTTCTTTACAATAGCATTGAGAGAGATAGGAACAGACAAGTTAGAAAAGCGTTTAATTGGAGTAAGGGGAATTATGAGGCTCTCAGGCAGGAAATTGGAAACTTAAATTGGGAACAGATGTTCTCAGGGAAATGTACGGAAGAAATGTGGTAGATGTTCGGGGATGTTTGTGTGGAGTTCTGCATAGGTACGTTCCAATGAGACAGGGAAGTTATGATAGTGTACAGGAACCGTGGTGTACAAAGGCCTTAATAAATCTAGTCGAGAAAACCATAGAACCATACAACACAAAACAGGCCATTCGGCCCACCATGTTGTGCCGTCCATCAAACCACCCTCACACTATCTAACCCTTTCCTCCTGCATATCCCTCTATCTCACATTCCTCCATATGCCAATCCAACAAACTCCTGAACCTGTCCAATGTGTCTGCTTCCACCACCACCCCAGGCAGTGCGTTCCATGCACCAACCACTCTCTGGGTGAAAAACCTCCCCCTGACATCTCCCCTGAACCTCCCACCCATAACCTTAAAGCCACACCCTCTTGTCTTGAGCATTGGTGCCCTGAGAAGGAGGCACTGACTGTATCTATTCCTCTCAATATTTTATATACCTCTATCATGTCTCCTCTCATCCTCCTCCTGTCCAGTAAATAAAGCCCTAGCACCTTAAGCCTCTCCTCATATTCCATACGCGCTAATCCAGGCAGCATCCTGGTAGATCTCCTCTGCACCCTCTCCAACGCCTCCACATCCTTCCTATAATGCGGTGACCAGAACTGAACACAGTAAGTGTGGTCTAACTAGAGTTTTGTAAAGCTGCATCATCACTTCGCTGGCTCTTAAACTCAGTCCCACGACTTATGAAAGCTAACATCCCATAGGCCTTCTTAACTGCTCTATCCACCTGTGAGGCAACTTTTAGTGAACTGTGAATATGAACCCCCAGATCCCTCTGCTCCTCCACACTGCCATGTACCTTGTACTCTGCCCTGGAGTTTGTCCTTCCAAAGTGTACCACCTCACACTTCTCCGGATTGAACTCCATCTGCCACTTGTCAGCCCAGCTCTGCATCCTATCAATATCCCTCTGTAAGCTCCGACAGCCCTCCACACTATCCACACCACTGATCTTAGTGTCGTCCGCAAACTTACTAATCCAGCCTTGCACCCCCTCATCTAAGTCATCTATAAATATCACAAAAAGTAGAGGTCCCAGAACCGATCCCTGCGGGACACTACTAGTCACTGCCCTCCAATCCGAGGGCACTCCCTGCACCACAAACCTCTGCTTTCTACAGGCAAGCCAATTCCTAATCCACACAGCCAAGCTTCCCTGGATCCCTTGGCCTCTGACCTTCTGAAGAAGCCTACCATGAGGAACCTTATCAAATGCCTTACTAAAATCCATATAGACCACATCCACCGCACTACCCTCATCAATCTTCCTCGTCACCTCCTCAAAGAACTCTATCAGGCTTGTGAGGCAAGATCTTCCCTTCACAAAGCCATGCTGGCTGTCCCTAATCAGTCCATGATTCTCTAGGTGTTCATAGATCCCATCTCTTAGAATCCTTTCTAACAGCTTACCCACCACAGACGTGAGACTCACCGGTCTATGATTCCCTGGACTATCCCTACTATCTTTTTTGAACAAGGGGACCACATTCACCACCCTCCAATCCTCCGGCACCATCCCCGTGGACAACAAGGACTCAAAGATCCTTACCAGCGGTTCAACAATCTCCTCCCTCGCCTCTCGAAGCAGCCTGGGGAAAATCCCGTCAGGCCCCGGAGATTTATCTGTCTTGATATTATTTAACAACTTCAACACATCCTCTCTCTTGATATCTACAACCTCGAGAACATTACCCTTACCAGCACTCCCTTCCACATCATCAAGACCCCTCTCCTTTGTGAATACCGAAGAGAAGTATTCATTGAGAACTTTTCCCACTTTTGCTGCCTCCAGGCACATTCTCCCACCTTTGTCTTTAATCGGACCTACCTTTATCCTAGCCATCCTCCTACCCTTCACGTACGTGAAAAAAGCTTTGAGATTTTCCTTAACCCTACTAGCCAACGCCTTTTCATGTCCCCTTCTAGCTCTCCTCAGCCCTTTCTTAAGTTCCTTCCTCGCTACTCTATATTCCTCACGGGCCCTGTCTGAACCTTGCTGCTTATACCTTATGTATGCTGCCTTCTTCTCCCTAACTAGTTGTTCCACCTCTCTCGTCACCCACGGTTCCTTCACCCTGCCATTCCATCTCTACCTCACCTGGGACATATTTATCCCTAACATCCTGCGTAAGATCCCTGAACATCGAACCACATCTCCATGGTACGTTTCCCTTCAAAAAAAACAACCCAATTTACACTCCCAAGTTCTCTCTTTATAGCCTCATAGTTCGCCCTTCCCCAATTAAATATCTTCTTGTCCTCTCTGCACCTGTCCCTGTCCATGATAATTTTAAAGGTTATGGAGCAATGGTCACTGTCCCCCAAATGCTCACCCACCAATAGATCCTTCACCTGTCCCGGTTCATTTCCTAAAACTAGATCTAACATGGCATTCCCTCTAGTCGGCCTGTCGACATACTGCATCAGGAATCCCTCCTGGACACATTTAACAAATTCCGTCCCATCTAAACCTTTGGCACTAAACAGGTTCCAGTCTATATTTGGGAAGTTGAAGTCTCCCATTATAACAACCATGTTATTTTTGCTTCCCTCCAAACACTGCCTGCCAATCTGCTCCACTATATCTCTACTGCTACCAGGGGGCCTATAGAATACTCCTAGTAGAGTAACTGCTCCTTTCTTGTTCCTTACTTCCACCCATACAGACTCTAGAGATGATCCTTCTACAACATCCATCCTTTCCGCAGCCGTAACAGTGTCCCTGACCAGTATCGCCACCTCTCCTCCTCTTCTCCCCCCCTTCCCTATCCCTCTTAAAACACCAAAAACCAGGAATATTCAATATCCACTCCTGCCCTGACGTCAGCCACGTCTCAGTAATAGCCACAATATCATAGTCCCCCATACTTATCCAAGCCCTCAGTTCATCTCCCTTATTCCTGACGCTTCTTGCATTTAAGTAAACACACTTCAGTCCATCTACCTTACTACTTCTCCTTCCCCAAAGCCTCTCTACCTGTTTGATCTAACTTTTCCCCATTCCCTTCTTCCTCTGACCTACTCCTCCGGTTCCCTTCCCCCTCACAAACTAGTTTAAACCCTCCTGAACCACCCTAGCAAACCTAGCCACAAGGATATTGGCCCCCTTCTGGTTCGGATGTAACCCGTCCTCTCTGTACAGGTCCCACCTTCCCGAGAAGAGATCCCAATGATCCATAAATCTAAAACCCTCCCTCCTGCACCAACTTCTCAGCCACGCATTTATCTGCCACCTCCTCCTGTTCCTGCCTTCACTATCGCATGGCACCGGCAGCAATCCCAAGATTGCTACCCTTGAGGTCCTGTTCCTCAGTCTTCTGCCTAGCTCCCTGAACTCGCTCTTCAGGACCTCATTCCCCTTCCTACCTATGTCATTGGTGCCAACATGGACCACAAATTCTGGCTGCTCTCCCTCCCGCTCAAGAATTCTGTGGACCCGATCAGTGACATCCCGGACCCTGGCACCTGGGAGGCAACATACCATCCAGGATTCATGCTCACTGCCACAGAACCTCCTATCTGTTTCCCTGACTATCGAGTCCCCTATCACTACCACATGTCTCTTTCCCACCCTTCCCTTCTGAGCAGCAGTACCAGTCCCAGTGCCAGAGACCTGGTTACTGCAGCTAGGCCCCTGCAGGTCATCCCCATCAACAGCCTCCAAGGTGGAAAACCTGTTACTGAGGAGAACAGCCTCCGGGGTTCCCTGCTCTGTCTGCCTGCCTGACTTCTTTCCTCTTTCCTCCCCTGACAGTCACCATTCTATCTGCATCCTGAACCTCAGATGTACCTGCTCTAAGGGGGGGTGACTGTCACCTGATGGACTGTGTCTACATAACTCTCTCCCTCCCTTATGCTGCGCAGTGCTTGTAGCTGCGACTCCAGCTCATTAACTCTGAGCCGAAGTTCATCCAGCCTCAAGCACTTACTGCAGATGTGGCCATCTTGGACCGCAGCAAGGTCCACGAGTTCCCACATCAAACAGCTGCAGCACATGACCATGTCCTCCATCTGACTACCTTTTTTCTCCCCCTAGTTAATCCCACCTACAAATCTATAATAGACAACAGGTAAACCTTACCTTTACCTACTTACCAGCTACTTACCCTCCTTGCCCCTTCACGCCAAAGCCCCTTGAGCCAAAGCCTGACCACTCTGCTCCCTCTCACTCTGCTGCCCGCTCTATAGGCTGTTTGCTTTTTTAAGCTGCCTGCGCCACGCCTGCGCAGTCCAGCCCCCACTCGACTAGTTAGAAAAAACTTTTAAAACACTTACAAAAGCAACCTATAAAAATCTAAACCTTACACTTAAAACCCTAACAAAAACTAACCTTACACTTAAAACCCTAATAAAAAATGATAAACAGAAAAAACTTAGCTGCTCCGAAGTCCTCCGAACCGAAGCCCTCGAGTCCTCGTATGAAAGTAAGAAAGCTTACAAAAGGTTTAGAGAGCTAGGTAATGTTAGAGATCTGGAAGAGTATAAGGCTAACAAGAAGGAGCTTCAGAAGGAAATTAGGAGAGTCAGAAGGGGACATGAGAAGGCCTTGGCGGGCAGGATTAAGAAAACCCCAAGGCATTCTACAAGTATTTGAAGAGCAAGAGGATAAGATGCGAAAGAATAGGACCTATCAAGTGTAACAGTGGGAAAGTGTGTATGGATCCAAGGGAAATAGCAGAGGTACTTAATGAATACTTTACATCAGTACTCACTATGGAAAAGGATCTTGGTGAGTGCAGTGATGACTTGCAGCAGATTGAAAAGCTTCAGCATGTAGATATTAAGGAAGAGGATGTGCTGGAGCTTTTGGAAAGCATCAAGTTGGGTAAGACGCTGGGATCAGATGAGATGTACCCCAGGCTACTGTGGGAGGTGAGGGAGGAGTTTGCTGAGTCTCTGGCGATGACCTTTGCATCATCATTGGGGACGGGAGAGGTTCCAGAGGATTGGAGGGTTGCGGATGTTGTTCCTTTATTCAAGAAAGGGAGTAGAGATAGCCAGGAAATCATAAACCAGTGGTTTGTAAGTTGATGGAGAAGATCCTTAGAGGCAGGATCTATGAACATTTGTTGAGGTATAATATGATTAGAAATAGTCAGCATGGCTTTGTGAAGGTTAAGTCCTGCCTTACGAGCCTGATTGAATTTTTTGATGATGTGACTAAACATATTGATGAAGAAAGAGCAGTAGATGTAGTGTATATGGATTCAGCAAGGCATTTGATAAGGTACCCCATGCAAGGCTTATTGAGAAAGTAAGGAGGCATGGGATCCAAGGGGACATTGCTTTGTGGATCCAGAACTGGTGGTTGTTGACAGGTCATATTCTGCATGGAGGTCAGTGACCAGTGGTGTGCTTCAGGGATCTGTTCTGGGACCCGTACTCTGTGATTTTTATAAATGACCTGGATAAGGAAGTGGAGGGATGGGTTAGTAAGTGTGCTCTTGACTCAAAGGTTGGAGGTGTTGTGGATAGTGTGGAGGGCTGTCAGAGGTTACAGCAGGACATAGATAGGATGCAAAACTGGGCTGAGAAGTGGCAGATGGAGTTCAACGCAGACAAGTGTGAAGTGGTTCATTTTGGTAGGTCAAATATGATGGCAGAACAGTATTAATGTAAGACTCTTGGCAGTGTGGAGGATCAGAGGGATCTTGGGGTCCAAGTCCATAAGATGCTCAAAGCAGCTGCACAGGTTGACTGTGGTTAAGAAGGCATACAGTGTATTATCCTTCATCAATCGCGGAATTGAATTTAGGAGCTGAGAGGTAACGTTGCAGCTATATAGGACCCTGGTCAGATCCCACTTGGAGTACTGTGCTCCGTTCTGATTGCCTTCACTACAGGAAGGATGTGGAAGCCATAGAGAGGGTGCAGAGGAGATTTACAAGGAGGTTTCCTGGGTTGGGGAGCATGCCTTGTGAAAACAGGTTGAGTGAACTCAGCCTTTTCTCCTTGGAGCGACAGAGGATGAGAAGTGACCTGACAGGTGTATTAGATGAGAGGCATTGATCATGTGGATAGTCAGGGGCTTTTTCCCAAGGCTGAAATGGTTGCCACAGAGGACACAGGTTTAAGGTGCTGGGGAGTAGGTACAGAGGAGATATCAGGGGTAAGTTTTTTTACTCAGAGAGTGGTGAGTGTGTGGAATGGGCTGCCAGCAACGGTGGTGGAGGCAGATACAATAGGGTTGTTTAAGAGACTTTTGGATAGGTACATGGAGCTTAGAAAAAGAGGGGTATGGGTTAGCCTACTAATTTCTAAGGTAGGCACATGTTTGGCACAACTTTGTGGGCTTAAGGGCCTGTATGTGCTGTAGGTTTTCCATGTTTCTATGGTACCAGGGATGGCATGTTTTTCCCCATAAGGAGAGGTTCACAGTCTGGGACTGCATTCTTTATAGGGTTCAGAGAATGAGAGGTGACTTCATTGAAATGTATAAAATTTACCATCTGCTTGTTCGACTAGATGCAGGGAATAGGGTTCCCCTGAGTGAGTCTAAAGCCGGGAAATACTGTTTAGAAAAAGTTATAGGGATAATCCTGGGAATTACAGACCAGTGAGTCTTACATCAGTGTTGGCAACAACCAATAAAAAGACAGGTCAAGCTGAGCAGGCATTTTGGAGTGGCCATTTTGACAGTGGACCAGTGTTAAGAGTGGGGAGCTGAGGTTTTGGCTCAACAGTCTTCAGTGAGAAGAGGCTACAGTAAGTTTCATTCTCTCTTTTTGTCTATTAGTGCCTAGCTAAAGTAGTGACAATCGATCCAGGGTCAGTGCTGTTTCTTCCTGGTAAATCTCCCCTGCACCCTTGCTAAATCTTCCACATCCTTCCTATAACGAGGTGACCAGAACTGAACACAATACTCCAAGTGTGGCCTAACTAGAGTTCTACAGAGCTGCAACATCACCTCACAGCTCTTGAACTCAATACCCCAACAAATGAAGGCCAACACTCCATACGCCTTCTTAACAACCCTATCGACCTGCGTGGCAACCTTGAGGGATCTATGGACGTGGGCCCCAAGATCCCTCTTTGGGGATGTGACAAGACACATTGACGAGGGTAAAGCAGTGGATGTGGTATATATGGACTTTAAGGCGTTTGATAAGGTTCCCCATGATAGGCTCATTCAGAAGGTCAGGAGGCATGGGATCCAGGGAATCTTGGCTGTGTGGATTTGGAGTTGCCCATAGATGGCAGAGGGGTGGTAGTAAATGGAGCGTATTCTGCCAGGAGGTCAGTGACCAGTGGTGTTCCCTAGGGATCTATTCTGGAACCCCTGCACTTTGTGATTTTTATAAACGACCCGGATGAAGAAGTGGAAGGGTGGGTTAGAAAGTTTGCAAATGACATGAAGGTTGGTGGTGGTGTGGATAGTGTAGAAGATTGTCAAGGGTTACCACAGGACATTGATAAGTTGCAAAACTGGGCTGAGAAGTGGCAGATGGAGTTCAACCTAGAAAAATGAAGTGATTCACTTTGGAAAGTCAAATTTGAAGGTAAATGTTATTCTCTTGTTCGAGAAAGGTTATAGGGATAATCCTGGGAATTACAGACCAGTGAGTCTTACATCAGTGGTGGGCAAGCTATTGGAGAGGATTCTTAAGGACAGGATTTACAAGCATTTGGAGAAGCATAGTCTTATTAGGGATAGTCAGCATGGCTTTGTGAAAGGCAGGTCATGCCTCACAAGCCTAATTCAGTTTTTTCAGGAAGTGACGAAACAAATTGATGAAGGTAGAGCAGTGGATGTGGTGTATATGGACTTTAGTAAGGCATTTGACAAGGTTCCTCATGGTAGCCTCATCCAGAAAGTTAGGAGGCATGGGATCCATGGAGACTTGGCTGTGTGGATTCAGAATTGACTTGCCCACAGAAGGCAGAGGGTGGTAGTAGATGGAGAATATTCTGCCTGGAGGGTGGTGATGAGTGATGTTCAGCAGGGATCTGTTCTGGGATCCCTGCTCTTTGTGATTTTTACAAATGACTTGGATAAGGAAGTGGGGTGATGGGTTAGTAAGTTTGCAGATGACATGAAGGTTGGAAGGATTGTGGATAGTGTAGAAGGTTGTCGTAGGTTACAAGAGGATACAGATTTGGGCAGAGAAGTGGCAGATGGACGACACGGTCTTTTTCCTCAGGGAGGGGTTGCTAAAAACAAAGCGGCATAGGTTTAAAATCAGAGGCAAGAGATTTAAAAGGGACATCAGGGGCAGCTTCTTCACTCAAAGGGTGGTACACTGATATTCTGGAGCATGTCAATATCAGGAAGAAGGAAGTGTTAAAAATAATGGTGCACATCAGGGTGAATAATTCCCCAGGGCCTGACAGGACCTGCCCCAGGATACCAAGGCAAGGAAGTGTGGAGATTGCTGGGGCTCTGATGGTGATTGTTGCATCTTTGTTAATCACTGATGAGATACCATAAGACTGGAGGATAGCTAATGTGGTTTACTTGTTGAAAAGGGCAGTGGGGAGGTCAAGGAATTACAGGCCAGTGAGCCTTAAATCAGTGGTGGGAAAGTTACCAGAAGGGATTCTAAGGAACACAACCTACCAGCATTTGAAAATCATCAGGAATAGTCTGCCTGGCTTTGTGTGTGATAAATCGTGTCTCACAAATTTAATTGAGATTTTTGAAGAGGTGACCAAGAGGATTGATGAGGGCAGTGCAGAAGACATTCTCGACATGGACTTTAGCATGGTCCTGCATGGAAGAATAGATTACATGGGATCCAGGGTGAGCTAGCCAATTAAACATAAAATTGGTTTAGTGGAAGGAGTCAGAGGGTGGTAGTGGAGGGCTGTTATTCAGATTGGAGGCTTATAACCAGTGGTCTGTGCAGGAATTGGTGCTGGGTCCACTCGTCTGTCATCTATAGGAACAACTTGGATGACACTGTTGTTAACATGGTTAGTAAGTTTGCAGATGACAGATGAAAATGAGTGATATAGTGACAGTGAAGGAGGATATCTAAGATCACAATAGGATCTAGATGAATTGTGAAAGTGGGCCAAGGAATGGCAGATGCAATTTAACTCCGACAAGTGAGAGGTATTGCCTTTTGGTCAGTAAAACCAGGGCTGGACTTGCACAATAAATGGCAGGGCCATGGAGAGTGTTGTACAGAGAGATCTTGGGGTTCAGGTACATACTTTGCTGGAAGTGGTGACACAGGTAGTGAAGGAGTTTGGCATTCTTGCCTTCATCAGTCAGGGCATTGAGTAATGAAGTTGGGATATCATGTTACAACTGTACAAGTAGTAGGTGACACTACACTTGGAGTATTGTGTGCAGTTCTGGTCGCCCAGCTATAGGAAGGATGTGATTAAGCTGGAAAAGGTACAGAAAAGATTCATGAGGATGTTACAGGTACTGGAGAGCTTGAGTTATAAGGATTGGCTCAATAGGTTGAGGGATGACCTTATAGAGGTTTATAAAATCATGAGGGGAGTAGATAAAGGGCAGGCACAGCAGTGTCAAGGTTAGCATAACACTATTACAGTGCCAGTGACCTGGGTTCACTTCTGGCCGCTGTCTGTAAGGAGTTTGTACTTTCTCCCCGTGTGTCTGTATGGATTTCTTCCGGGTGCTCCGGTTTCCTCCCACATTCCAAAGATGTATGGGTTAGGAAGTTGTGGGCATGCTATGTTGGCACCAGAAGTGTGGTGACACATGCGGACTACCCCCAGAGTACTGTGCAAAAGATACATTTCACTGTGTTTCAATGTACATGTGACTAATAAAGATATCTTATAAGGTAGATGGGTCACAGTCTTTTTCCCCAGGGTAGGGGAGTCTAAAACTAGAGGGCACAGGTTTAAGGCAAGAGGGGAAAGATTTAAAAGGGAACAGTGGGGCAACTTATCCACACAGAGGGAGGTGGGTACATGGAATGAGCTGCCAGAGGAAGCCGTAGAGGCAAGAACAATTACAATGTTTCAAAGACCTTTGGACACGTACATAGAATATTACAGTACAGGCCTTGATTTTATCCTGTTCTAAGATCTATCTAACCCTTCCCACCCACATAAGCCCTCCATTTCTCTATCATTACTGAGTCTCTTAAGTGTCCCGAATGTATCTGACCCCACAACCTCTGCCAGCAGTGCTTTCCACGCACCCACCACTCAAAAAACTTACCCCTGACATACCCCTTAAAGCTTCCTCTAATTAAGTTAAAATTAGGCCCCCTCATGTAAGCCATTGTCACTTTGGAAAAAAGTCTGACTGTCCACTCGATCTATGCCTCTTATCATCTTGTAAACCTCCATCGTCACCTCTCATCCTCCTTCTCTCCAAAGAGAAAAGCCCTAGCTCACTCAACCTATCCTCACAAGACATGGACCCCAAGATCCCTCCGTTTCTCCACACTGCTAAGAGTCCTGCCATTAACCTTGTATTCTGCCTTCAAATTCGATCTCCTGAAGTGTATCACTTCACACATTTCCAGGTTGAATTCCATCTGCCACTTCTAAGCCCAGCTCTGCATTTTATCAATATCCTGTTGTAATCTACAGCAACCTTCTACACTATCCACAACACCACCAATCTTTATATCAGCAGCAAACTTACTAACCCACCCTTCCACATCCTCATCCAAGTTATTTAAAAATTAAAGAGCAGGGGTCTCAGAACAGATCCCTACGGAACACCACTGGTCTCCGACCTCCAGGCAGAATATGCTCCATCTACCACCACCCTGTCTTCTATGAGCGAGCCAATACTGAACCCACACAGCCAAGTTTCCCTGGATCCCATGCCTCCTGACTTTCTGAATGAGCCTTCCATGTGGAACCTTATCAAATGCCTTACTAAAATCCATGTATACCACATCCACTGCTCTACCTTCATCAATGTGCTTTGTTACATCCTCAAAGAATTCAATCAGGCTCGTGAGCCACGACCTGCCCCTCACAAAGCCATGCTGACTGTCCCTAATCAGCCTATGCTTCTCCAAGTGCCCCTAAATCCTGTCTAAGAACCTTCTCCAGTAATTTGCCCACCACTGAAGTAAGACTCACTGGTTTGTAATTCACAGGGTTATCCCTACTCCCTTTCTTAAACAAGGTAACAACATAAAATCTGTATTGGTCACATGTACATTGAAACACACAGTGAAATGCATCTTTAGTATAGTGTTCTGGGGGCAGCCTGCAAGTGTCACCACACTTCTGGTGCCAACATAGCATGCCCACAACTTCCTAATCTGTACGTCTTTGCCACTTTCCAATCATCTGGCACTACTCCTGTGGCCAGTGAGGATGCAAAGATCGTTGCCAAAGGCACAGCTATCTCTTCCCTCACTTCCTGTAATAACCTTGGATATACCCCATTCAGCCACAGTGACATATCTATCCTAATGTTTTTCAAAAGTTCCATCACATCCCCTTTCCTCACATTAACATGCCCTAGCATATCAGCCTGTCGTATGTCATCCTCACAAACATCAAGGTCTCTCTCCCTGCTGAATACTGAAGCAAAGTATTCATTAAGGGCCTCCCCTACCTCTTCCGACTGCAGGCACGTTTCCTCTTTTATCCCCAATCCATCCTACTATCACTCTTGTCATCCTCCTATTCTTCACATATGTGCAGAACACCTTGGCGTTTTCCTTGATCCTACTAGCCAAGGACTTCTCATGCCCCCTTCTAGCTCTCCTTAGTCCATTCTTATGCTCCCTCCTGGCTACCTTATAACTCTCCAGAGCCCTGTCTGATCCATGCTTTCTCAACCTCAGGTAAGCTTCTTTCTTCCTCTTGACAAGATATTCTACATCTCTTGTCAACCGTGGTTCCTTCATGCTTCCATCTTTACCCTGCCTCAATGGGACAAATTTATCCAAGTACTCCCTAAACAACCTCCACATTTCCACTTCATGCTTCCCAAGAACATCTGTTCCCAATTTACACTCCCAAATTCCTGCCTAATAGCATCATAATTCCCCCTCCCCCAGTTAAATACTTTCCCATATCGTCTGCTCCTATCCCTCTCCAAGGCTATGGTAAAGGTCAAGGAATTATGGTCACTATCTCCAAAATGCTCTCCCACCAAGAGATCTGAAACCTGATCAGGCTCATTGCCTAGTACCAGGTCTAAGTTCATTACCCTTGTTCCTGATACTTCTCGCATTAAAGTAGACACACTTCAGCACATCCAACTGCCTCCAATTTTGCACTTCCAAATGCCTATCCTTCCTCACAATCCTTTACACTCTGCACCTACTTGTACACTAAATGCACCAACCTCTGACCTGTCACTCTGGTTCCCACCCCCCTAACAAACTAGTTTAAACCCTCCCCAACAGTTCCAGCAAATCTGCCCACAAGAATATAGGTCCCCCTTCAGTTCAGGTGTAACCCGTCCCTTGTACAGGTCGTACCTTCACCAGAAGAGATCCCAATGATCAACAAATCTGAAACCCTGCCCCCTGCACCAATTTCTCAGTAACACATTCATCTGCCAAATCATCCTATTCTTTCCCTCACTGGCACGTGGCACAGGCAGCAATCCAGAAGTCACTACCCTTGAGGTCCTGCTTTTCAGCTTCCTACCTAGCTCCATGTATTTCCTCTTCAAAACCTCATCTCTTTTCCTACCTATGTCATTGCTACCAATATGTACCATGACCTCTGGCTATGCACCCTCCCCCATCAGAATGCTGTGGAACCTGATCCAAGATATTCCTGACCCAAGATATCCTGACCCTAGCACCCAAGAGGCAACATACCATCCAGGAGTCTCTTTCATGTCCATAGAATCTCCTGTCTGCCCCCCTTACTAGGGAATCCCCTATCACTAGCTCCCCTCTTCCCCCTTCCCTTCTGCACCACACAATCAGGGTCAGTGCCGCCAGAGACTTGGTCCACTGCAGCTTTCCTCTGGTAGGTCATTCCCCCCAGCAGTATCCAAAGCAGTACACCTGTTATTGAGGGGAATGGCCACAGGGGTAACTCTGCACTACCTGCCTATTCTTCTTCTTTCTCCTGACAGTCACCCAGCTACCTGCCTATTCTTCTTCTTTCTCCTGACAGTCACCCAGCTACCTGCCTCCTGCAACTTCAGAGTGACCACCTCCCTGTGGCTCTTATTTATGTACTCCTCATTTTCCCATAGGAGCCATAGGTCATCCAGCTGCAGCTCCAGTTTCCTAACACAGTCTGTAATGAGCTGCAGCTGGATGCACCTCATGCAGATGTAGTTATCAGGGAGTCTGGATGTGTCCCAGAGCTCCCATATCTCACAAGCTGAACACACCACTGACCCTGGAGCCATTCTCACTACTTTGCACCACAGGGAACACCAAATCAAAGAAAAACTCTCACCAGTCCACTACAACAATGGCCACTCTACTTATACCTGCCTTCCCTTTATTTGCTGCTGTTAATAAGCCAATCAACTGGTAACAATTTGCAAATATGCCTCGTTTAGACTGTTTCAAGTTGAAACTCGCAAGCACAGGCACAAAGAATCACCTCTTTTCAAAGGTCCTGTTCCAAATCTGGCTCTAACTGCAGACTCTGCAAGGTGAAACTCATAAGCACACACACAGAGACTCACCTCTTTTCAAAGGTCCCACTCCAAATCAATGGATAAAGGCCTAGAGGAATATGGCTAAATGTAAGCAAATGGGACTAGTTCAGAGAGACATCTTGATAGGCATGGAGGCATTTGGCATGCTTATCTTTATTGGTCGGGGATCTTGGGGTCCAAGTCCATTGCTCACTGAAAGTAGTCACGCATGTAGATAGGGTGGTAAAGAAGGCGTGTGCCATGCTAGCCTTCACTGGTCGGGGCACTGAGTATAAGAGTGAGAAAGTCATGATGTAGCTACATAATACTTTGGTTATTATTATGGAGTAGTAACCAAAGTTAATACTCCATAATTGTGCACACTACTCCACAACTGAGGAGTAGTCTACACAATTATGGAGTATTATGGAGTGGCACTGAGGCGGGACCCTCATCTCAGATGGGAGGGAGGGTAAAGAGGAGAGCAGTAGTGATAGGGGATTCAATAGTTAGGGGGACAGATAGGAGATTCTGTGGGAGAGATCGAGAATCCCGGATGGTCTGTTGCCTCCCTGATGCCAGGGTCCGTGATATCTCAGATCGAGTTCTTGATATTCTCAGGAGGGAGGGTGAGCAGCCAGATGTCGTGGTCCATGTTGGGACCAATGACGTGCATAGGAAGAAGGAAGAGGTCCTGCAAAGAGGGTTTAGGAAATTAGGTGCAAAGTTAAAGGACAGGACCTCCAAGGTTGCAATCTCAGGACTGCTACCAGTGGCACGTGCTAGTGAGGCTAGAAATAGGAGGGATCATGCAGCTAAATACGTGGCTAAGAGTTGGGTGCAGGAGGGAGGGCTTCAGGTTTCTGGATAATTGGGCTTTGTTCCAGGGAAGGTGGGATCTGTTTCGAAGGGACGGTTTACACCTGAACTGGAAGGGGACTAACATACTTGCGGGTCGGTTTGCTAGTGCTGCTCCGGTGGGTTTAAAGTAGATTTGCAGGGGGAGGGGGAAACCAGAGTGTTAGGGAAGAAAGTGAGGAGGAAAATGATCGTGCGAGGTCTGCAGGTATGGACAGAAATCAAAAGGTTTGTACATGATAGTAATGTTTCTCAGGTGCATCTATATTCAATGCAAAGGAGTATCGTAGGTAAAGTGGATGAGCTTAGGGCGTGGATTGGCACGTGGGATTACGATGTTATTGCCATTAGTGAAACATGGTTGAAGGAGGGGCAGGACTGGCAGCTTAATGTTCCGGGCTTCCGTTGTTTCAGACGAGATAGAGGGGGAGGGATGAAAGGGGGAGGAGTGGCATTACTGGTCAGGGAACAGATCACAGCTGTGCGTAGACAGGACAGCCCGACGGCTCGTCTACAGAAGCCATACGGGTGGAGCTGAGGAACAGGAAAGGTGTGGCCACACTAATAGGGTTGTATTATAGACCGCCCAATAGTCAGAGAGAATTGGAGGAACAAATCTGTCGTGAGATAGCAGACCGATGTAAGAAACAGAAAGTTGTAATAGTAGGGGATTTTAACTTTCCACATATTGACTGGGACTCTCACACTGCGAAAGGGTTGGATGGCTTGGAATTTGTCAATGTGTTCAGGAAAGTTTTCTAAATCATTATATAGAGGGACCAACGAGAGAGAATGCAATACTTGATCTCCTATTAGGGAACAAGGGCAGGTCAGGTGACAGAAAGTATGTGTAGGTGAGCATTTTGGGTCCAGTGACCATAATGCAATTAGTTTCAAGATAATTATGGACAAGGATAGGTCTGTCCTCGAGTGGAGGTTCTAAATTGGAGAAAGGCCAATTTTGTGGAAATGAGGAAGGATCTAGGTAGGGTTGGATTGGGATAAGTTATTTTCTGGCAAGGATGTGCTTAGTAAATGGAAAGCCTTCAAAGACGAAATTTTGAGAGTGCAGAGTTTGTATGTTTCCTGTCAGGGATTAAAGGCAAGGGTAACAAGAATAGGCAACCTTGGTTTTCAAGGGATATTGGTGAGCTGGTTAAGAAAAAGAGAGAGGTGTATAGCAGGTATAGGCAACTAGGAACAGATGAGGTACTTGAAGAGTATAGGAAATGTAAGAAAATACTAAAAAAGGAAATCAGGGAGGCAAAAAGAAGACCATGAGGCTGCTTTGCAGATAATGTGAAGGTAAACTCAAAGGGTTTCTACAGGTATATTAAGAGCAAAAGGAATAGTAAAGAGACAGAATTGGTCCCCTAGAAGATCAGAGTGGTCGTATATGTGTGGAGCCTCAGGAGATGGGGGAGGTCTTAAACAGTTTTTTTGCATCAGTATTTACTCAGGAAACTGGCAGCGTGGATATGGAAGGAAGGGAAACAAGCACTAGTGTCATGGAACATACAGAGATTAAAAAGGAGGAGGTACTTGATGCTTTACAGTGAATAAAGGTGGATAAATCCCCAGGGCCTGACAAGATATTTCCTCGGACCTTGTAGGAGACTGGTGTGGAAATTGCAGGGGCCCTGGCAGATATATTTAAAATGTCCTTAGCCACGGGTGCGGTTAAAGAGGACTGGAGGATAGCTCATGTTGTTCCATTGTTTAAGAAAGGCTCGAAGAGTAAACCAGGCAATTACAGGCCAATTAGCCTGACATCAGTAGTGGGTAAATTATTGGAAGGTGTTGTGAGAGATAGGACATATAAGTATTTGGACAACCAAGGGTGGATTAAGGATAGTCAGCATGGCTTTGTGTGTGGTAGATCGTGTTTAACGAATCTTGTGGAGTTTTTTGAGGAGGTCACTAAGAAAGTAGATGAAGGTAAGGCTGTGGGATGTTGTCTACATGGACTTTAGTAAGGCCTTTGACAAGGTCCCACATGGGAGATTAGTTCAGAAGGTTCAGTCAAGTGGTATCCATGGAAAGGTTGTAAACTAGATTTGAAATTGGCTGAGTGGGAGGAGACAGAGAGTGGTTGTGGATGGTTGTTTCTCAGATTGGAGGCCTGTGACTAGTGGTGTGTCTCAGGGATCTGTGTTGGGGGCCATTCTTGTTTGTTGTATATATCAATGATCTGGAAGATAATGTGGTAAATTGGATTAGTAAGTTTGCGGATGACACTAAGATTGGAGGTGTAGTGGACAGCGAGGAAGCTTTCAAAAGCTTGCAGAGGGATCTGGACCAAATGGAAAAATGGTCCAGAAAATGGCAGATGGAATTTAATGCAGACAAGTGTGAGGTGTTGCATTTTGGAAGGACAAATCAAGGGAGGACATACACAGTAAATGGTAGGGCTACTGAGGAGTGCGGAGGAACAAAGGGATCTGGGAGTTCAGATACAGAATTCCCTGAAATTAGAGTCACCGGTAGACAGGGTTTGTAAAAAGGCTTTTGGCATCCTGGCAATTTATAAATCAAAGTATTGAGTATAGGACTTGGAATGTTTTGGTGAGGTTGTATAAGTCATTGGTGAGACCAAACTTAGAATATTGTATGCAGTTCTCGTTGCCGAACTACAGGAAGGATGTCAGTAAGATTGAAAGAGTGCAGAGGAGATTTACAAGAATGTTGCCGGGTCTTCAGGAGTTGAGTTACAGGGAAAGACTGAGCATGTTAGGACTTTATTCCTTGGAGCGGAGAAGACTGAGGGGAGATATGATAGAGGCTTATAAAATGATGAGGGGCATAGACAGAGTTAATGCGAGTAGGCTCTTTCCACCTAGATTAGGAGAGATAAGTACGAGAGGACATGGCTTTAGGGTGAAAGGGGAAAGGTTTAGGGGGAACATTAGAGGGAACTTCACTCAAAGAGTGGTGGGAGTGTGGAATGGGCTGCCATCTAATGTGGTAGATGCAGGCTCGCTCTTAACTTTTAAGAGTAAATTGGATAGATACATGGATGAGAGAGGTCTGGAGGGGTATGGGCTGGGGGCAGTTAAATGGGACTAGCAGAATAATGTTTCGGCCCAGACTAGAAGGGCCGAATGGCCTGTTTTCTGTGTTGTAGTTTTCTCTGGTTCTAATTGTGTACACTACTCCAAATGGAGTAGTGTACATAATTCTGGAAGAATGTGGAGGCATTGAAAAAGGGTGCAGAAGAGGTTTACCGGGATGTTCCCTGGAGCGCTAGAAGGTATGAGGTACAAGGAGAGGTTGGACTAACTTCGGTTGTTTTCTCTGCAGTGTCAGAGGCTGAGGGGAGTCCAGATAGAGGTTTCTAAGATTATAAGAGATAGATAGGGGAGACAGTCAGAATCTTTTTCTCAGGGTAGAGATGTCAAGTACTAGAGGACATGCATTTAAGATGAAAGGGGGCATGTTTAAAGGAGATAGGCAGGGCAATTTTTGTTTTTTTTTACAGAGAGTGCCAGGTGACTGGTATGGGCTGCTGGAAGCAGATACGATAGTGGCGTTTAAAAGGCTCTCAGGTAGATACATGAATATGCAGGGAGTGGTGGGATATGGATCACGTACAGGCAGAACAGATTTAGTTTAATCTGGCACCAGGTTCAGCGCAGACATTGTAGGTCAAAGGGCTCATTCCTGTGCTGTACTGTCCTATGTTCTGAACTTGGATTGTTTTCTCTGGAGGCCGAAGGATGACTTGATACAAGTATATATGCATTATAAGGAGAGACTAAGGGAGCTGGGGCTTTATTCTTTGGAGGATGAGAGGAGACATGATAGAGGTATACAAACTATTAAGAGGAATAGATAGAGTAGACAGCCAGCGCCTCTTCCCTAGGGCACCAATGCTCGATACAAGAAGGCATGGCTTTAAAGTAATGGGTGGGAAGTTCAAGGGACATATCAGAGGAAGGTTTTTTTATCCAGAGAGGTGGTTGGGGGCATGGAATGCACTGCCTGGGGCGGTGGTGGAGGCAGGTACATTGGTCAAATTCAAGAGATTACTAGATAAGCACATGGAGGAAGTTAAAATAGAGGGATATGTGGGAGGAAGGGTTTAGATAGTTTTTAGGCGTGGTTTAAAAGTCGGCACACCATTGTGGGCCGAAGGTCTGTATTGTGCTGTACTTTCTATGATTCTATGATATTAAAATATGAGAGGATTAGGATAGAACATAGAAAAATTACAGCACAATTCAAGCCCTTCGGCTGTGTCGAACATGTCCTACCCTAGAAATTACTAGGCTTACCCATAGCCCTCTATTTTACCCAGCTCCATATGCCTATCTAACAGCCTCTTGAAAGACCCTATCGTATCAGCCTCCACCACTGTTTCCGGCAGCCCATTCCACGCACTCACCACTCTCTGAGTAAAAAACCTACCCCTGACATCTCCCCTATATCTACTCCCCAGCACCTTAAACCTATGTCCTCTTGTGGCCAGCAATTCAGCCCCGCGGAAAAGCCTCTATCTACCTGATCAATACCTCTCATCATCTCATACACCTCAATCAGGTCCCCCCTCATCCTCCGTCTCTCCAAGGAGAAAAGGCAGAGTTCCCTCAACCTGCTTTCATAAGGCATGCTCCGCATTCCAGGCAGCATCCTTGTAAATCTCCTCTGCACCCTCTCTATGGCTTCCACATCTTTCCTGTAGTGAGGCGACCAGAACTGAGCACAATACTCCAAGTGAGGTCTGACCAGGGACCTATATAGTTGCAACAATACCTCACGGCTCCTAAATTCAATTCCCTGATTGATGAAGGACAATACACCATATGCCTTCTTAACCACATAGTCAACCTGCACAGCCGCTTTGAGCGTCCTATGGACTTGGACCCCAAGATCCCTCTGATCCTCCACACTGCCAAGAGTCCTACCATTAAGACTATATTCCACCAACATATTTGACCTACCAAAATGAACCACTTTACACTTATCTGGGTTGAACTGCATCTGCCACTTCTCAGCCCAGATAGAGTCTTTTTCTCAGAATAGAAATGGTTTAAGGTGAGAGGGGGGAAAGTTTAAAGGGGATATGCGAGGCAAGTACTTTTTTTAGACAGACGGTGGTGGGTATATCTTCATTGAGCAATACAGCAAGGATGCAGGCCCTTCGGCCCAACCAGTCCATGCTGACCACTGTGCCCACCCAGCTAGTCCCAATTTCCTGCCTACGGCCCATATCCCTCCAAGCTCCACCCCTCCATGTACCTATCCAACCACTGCCCTCTGGCAGCTTGTTCCATATATTCACCACCCTCTGTGTGAAAAAGTTGCCCCTCAAGTGTCTTTTAAATCTTTCCCCATCTCACCCTAAACCTATGCACTTTAAGTTTTGGACTCCACTATCCTGGGGAAAAGATTGTTACCATTCACCTTATCTATGCCTCTCATAATTTTAAACACTTCTATACGTCGCCCCTCATTTTCTGATGTCACAAGGAAGATATCTTTATTAGTCACATGCACATCGAAACACACAGTGAAATGCATCTTTTGTGTAGAGTGTTCTGGGGGCAGCCCGCAAGTGTTGCCATGCTTCTGGTGCCAACATAGCATGGCCACAACTTCCTAATCTGTACGTCTTTGGAATGTGGGAAGAAACCAGACCATCTGGAGGAAACCCATGCAGACATGGGGAGAACGTACAAACTCCTTATATGCAGTGGACAGAATTGAACCCAGGTTGCTGGTGCTGTAACAGTATTATGCTAACCGCTACACTACTATGCCTGACTTAACCAGACTGGCCAACCTTTCCCTGTAACTCAGGCCTTCCAGTCCTGGCAATATCCTTGTCAGTCTTCTCTGCACTCTTTCTAGTTTAATATCTTTTCTGTAAGAGGGTGACCAAAACTGTGGAGTCATAGAGCACAGAAACAGGCCCTTTGGCCCAACTGGTCCATGCTGACCAAGATGCCCCATCCAAGCTAGTCCCATTTGCCAGTGTTTGGCCCATAACCTTCTAAACCTTTCCAGTCTATGTACCTGTCTTATAATTCAACTCCCACCTGAAACCTATGCCCTCCAGTTCTTGATACCTCAACTCTGGGAAAAAGACTGAGTGCATTCATCCTATCTATGCCCCTCATGATTTTATACACCGCTATAAGATCACCCCTCAGTCTCCTATGCTCTGAGGAATAAAGTCCTAGCCTGTCCAACCTCTCCCTATAACTCCGTCCCTCAAGTCCTGGCAGCATCCTTCTAAATCCTTTCTGCACTCTTTCCAGTTTAATAACATCTTCCCTGTAGCAGGGTGACCAAAACTGAAGACAATACTCCAAGTGCGGTCTCACCAGCATCCTGTACAACCGCACCATGACCTCACAACTTTTATACTCAATGCCCTGACAAAGCCTTCTTCACCACCTTGTCTACCTGTGACACAGCTTTCAACAAACTATGCCCTTGTACTTCTAGGTCCCTTTGTTCCATTAGTGCCCATTCGTTCATAGTATAAGTCCTACACTGGTTTCACTTTCCAAAGTGCATCACCTCACACTTAGCAGTATTGAAATCTACTTGCCGCTCCTTGGTCCACTTCCCTAACTGATCAAGATCAGCCATAATCTGCAATAACCTTCTTCACTAGCAACAATACCTCCTATAATTTCATGTCACTGGAAACTTACTGATCAAGCCTTGTGCATTCGCATTCAAATCATTGATATAAATAATAAATAACAAGGGTTCCAACACCAACCCCTGCGGCACGCCACAAGTCACTGGCCTCCATTCCGAGAAACAACCTTCAACCACCACCCTCTGCTTCCTACCTCCGAGTCAATTTTGAATCCACCTAACTGGCTCTCCCTGGATTCCATGGGACCTAACCTTCCAGACCACCCTGCCATGCGGGACCTTGTCGAAGGCCTTGCTAAGGTCCAAATAAACAACATCCAATGCCCTACCCTTATCAACCCTTTTGGTTACCTCTTCAAAAAACTGTAAAAGATTCGTTAAGCACGACTTTCCACACACAAAGTCATACTGATTCCTCCTTATCAGACTGTGTCTATCCAAATGCTGGTAGATTCTGTCGCTCAGAATTCCCTCTTGTAACTTCGCCACTACTGATGTCATACTGACCGGCCTGTAGTTCCCTGGCTTGTTCTTGCTACCCTTCTTAAACAACGGAATGGCATTAGCCACCTTCCAGCCTTCAGGAACACCAGTGGCTAACAATGAAGCAATCATGATTTTCTCCTCAGTAAACACCAAGGAGAACTATTTGTTAAAAATTCCACCCACCTCCTGTGGCTCGAGACATAGTTAGCCCTGCTGATCTCTAAGAGGACCTACAATCTCCCAAGCCACCCTTTTATTCAAAATATAGCTACGGAACCTCTTGGGACTTTCCTTAACCTTACTTGCCTGATCCATCTCATACCCTCTCTTTGCCCTCTTAAGTGCATTCCTAATCTTTTATAGTCATCAAGGGATGCACTCGTCCCCAACCTCCTAAATCCAATGTATGCTTCCTGTTTTTCCTGACCAGAGCCTCATAATCTCTCATCAGCCAGGGTTCCCTAACTTGCCAGGTTTACCCTTCACCCTAACAGGAACATGCTGCCCCTGGACTCTTGATACCACACTCTTAAAAGCCTCCCACTTACCATTCGTTCCTTTCCCTTCAAACAGGCTCACCCAATCGGCTTCTGCTAGATCCTGCCTAATTCCCCCCAAATTAGCCCTTCTCCAAGTTAGGCCCCTAACCTGTGAACCTGTCACAGAACATGAACATAGAAAAGAACAGTACAGCACAGGACAGACTCTTTGGCCCACAATGTTGTGCTGAAACTAACTAAATTAGTAATCAAATGCCTCAACTAAACTAATCCCTTCTACCTACACAATGTCCATTTCCTTTCATTTCCTGCACATTCACACGCCTATTTAAGAGCCTCTTGAACCCCTCTATTGTATTTGCCTCCACTACCACCCCGGCAGTGCATTCTAGGCATCCATCATTCTCTGTGTAAAAAAAACTTGCCCCGCAAATCTCCTTTGAACTTACCCCCTCCCACCTTAAATGCATGCCCTCTGGTATTAGACATTTCAATCCTGGGAATAAAAGATACCAGTTGTCCTCATCATAATCTTATAAATCTCTACCAGATTTCCCCTCAGCCTCTTCCGCTCCAGAAAAAACAACCCAAGTTTGTCCACCTCTTCTTTTTGCACATGTCCTCTGATCCAGGGAACATCCTGGTAAACCTCTTCTGCACCCTCTCCAAAGCCTCCACATCCTTCGTGTAATGGGGTGACCAGAATTGACTGCAATACTCCAGATGCAGCCTCACGAGAGTTTTATAAATCTGCAACATAACTTACCGACTCTTGAACTCAATTCCTCAACTAATAAAGGCGAGCATGCCATCTGCCTTCTTTACCACCCTATCAAACCGCGTAGCCACTTTCAGGAAGCTATGGATTTGGACCCCAAGATCCCTCTGTACATCAACACTGTTAAGGGTCTTTCCATCAGCAGTGTACTGTCCCTTTACATTTGATCTTCCAAAGTGCAACACTTCACAATTTGCCGGGCTAAACCCCATCTACCATTTCTCCACCCATACCTGCATCCCTATATCCCGCTGTGTTCTTTGCCAGTCTTCTATGCTATCCACAACACCACCAATCTTCGTATCGCCTGCAAACTTACTAATCCACCCATCTACGGTTTCATCCAGGCCATTTACATATATCACAAACAGCAGAGGTCCCAGTATAGATCCCTGCAGAACACCACTAGTCACAGAACTCCACCCAGAATAAGTCCCGTTGACCACTACCCTCTGTCTTCTATGGGCAAGCCAATTCTAAATCCAAACAGCCAACTCACTGTAGATCCCATGCCTCCTAATCTTCTGGATGAGCCTCCCATGAGGGAGCTTGTCAAACGCCTTACCAAAATCTTTGTAGACAACATCCATAGCTCTATCTTCATCTATCACCTTCATCACCTCCTCAAAAAACTCAGTCAAGTCAGTAAGATGCGACTTGCCCCACACAAAGCCATGCTGACTGCCCCCAATTAGGCCATGGTTTTCCAAATGCTCATAAATCCTATCCCTAAGAATCCTCTCCAGTGACTTCCCTGCCACCAACGTGAGACTCACTGGCCTATAGTTTCCAAGATTATCCCTATTTCCCTTCTTGAATAATGGAACAATGTTAGCTACTTGCCAGTTCTCCGGGACCTTGCCTGTGGCTGGAAAGGACACAAAGATACTGTCCTAACCTTTTCCATCACCATCTTAAAACAAATAGAATTCCGGTCACTAGAGCCAAAGTGCTCCCTGACTGCCACCTCAGTTACTTGCCCTGTGTTGTTCCCTAAAAGGAGGTCCAGTATTGCACCCTCCCGAGTACACCCCTCTGTATATTGACTCAGGAAACTTTCCTGGACACATTTCACAAATTCCACTCCATCCAGGCCCTTGACACTCTGGGTGGCCCAGTCAATACTGGGGAATTAAAACCTCCCACTATACCTTATTATTCTCACAACTATTAGCAATTTCGCTGCAGACCTGCTCAAGTTCCTGCTGACTATTGGGGGGGTGGGGGGTCTATAATACAGCCCCACGAGAGTGACCCTCCCCTTCTTGTTTCTACCCATATGGCATCACTGGATGATCACCCAACAATATCATCTCTAAGCACTGCTGTTACGTCCTCCCTTTTCAAAAAGGCAACATCTCTTCCTTGCTTTCGTTACCTGTTATATGGAATGAACTGTCAGAGGAAGTGGCAGAGGTGGGTACAATTACAATGTTTAAAAGACACTTGGGCAGGTACATGGAAAGAAAAGCTGTAGAGAGATATGGCCCAAATGCAGGCAAATGGGTTCAGTGTAGATAAGCACCGTGGTCAGCATGGACAAGTTAGGCTCAAGGGCCTGTTTCCATGCTGTTTAACTCTTATGTATCAATGAATTGGTATTGATTTTCATGATATTCGTTTATTATTGTCACATATACCGAGATACAGTGAAAAGCTTTTATTTGTGTGGCGTCCAGGCAGATTATTCCATACATAATTACACAGAGGAAGTAAAAAGAAAACAGAATGTAGAGTATAGTTGCAGTTACAGAGAAAGTGTAGTGTCTATGAATGAAAATGCAGTGGCCTAGTTCCTCCCACAGTATATTTCTGTAAAGAATTTTTTTTGTGATATGGGTGTTGCTGGTATGTGCAGCATTTATTGCACATTCCTAACTACACTTGAAGGTGGTGGTGAGCTATGTCCTTCAACCACTTCAGTCTTTCTGGGTGAAGGTACTCCCACACAATTGTGTTTATTGTGAATTCAGTATGTAGACTGCCAACAATCCAGCCCCAGCTGCCCTGTATCAACCATCACTGGACCACCCACCAATCCCTAACCAAATAAACGCTCATTGGTCCACTCACACCCATCACCCAACCCCACTGCCTGCTCCCACCTCCACCCCAACCAAATATATCCTCACAGGCCCAGAAAAATGTACTGGTCCAGCTCCCCTTCCCCAAATAAGCTTTCACCACCCCAACTTTCCTGAAATACACATCCTACCACATGAACCCTCAATGACTTGACCTCCCCACCAACTCATAACCTAGTAATTTCCCCAACCCCCACAAATATGTGGGGCAAGCCATCCCAGGGCATCACTGCCCCCCACCCCCACCAGGTATGTTGGCTGAGTACTCCTCCCCCAGTACCCCAGCTGGCCAAATACCTCCTGTAAAATATGCTGGCAGAGCATCTTGAATACACAGGCTCAATACTGCTCTGACTTCTTAGTTACTTTATCCTTTGTTTAAGATTATGTACCTTCTCCGAAATTGACATTCTTTTGCTGCACCAAAGCCTGGAAATCTTTTGCTGGATTGAGGCTGCCAACCTATAACCCAGAAATAGATAAATTTAGTTTAAGCACACAAATCAAAATGTATTTCACAGTAAAACCTAGATAATCTGTTATCTGACAACGTGGAAATCCCAACGGATCAGCATCTGGCTTATCAGGGTCTCAGTTCCTGTGCTCCCTTTCAACTCACCAGTGCCCTGTCTCCCTCACTCCATTTGAGGTACATTGAAACATTTGGGACACTATGTAACATCTAAAAAAAAGTGAATTGCTAGTGCTTTGGGGTATTTATAGGAATTATATCCAATAACATTTGGATGGACAAGAACTGATTAGGGATAGTCAGCACTGTTTTGTGTGTGTCTCAGGCAGGCACGGTAGTGTAGCGGTCAGCGCAACGCTATTAGAGTGCCAGCGACCCAGGTTCAATTCCTGCCGTTGTCTATAAGGAGTTTGTACGTTCTCCCCGTTTCTGCGTGGGTTTCCTCCGGGTGCTCTGGTTTCCTCCCACATTCCAAAGACGTACAGGTAAGGAAGTTGTGGGCATGCTATGTTAGTGCCGGAAGCGTGGCGACACTTGCGGGCTGACCCCAGAACACTCTACGCAAAAAAGATGCATTTCACTGTGTTTCGATGTACATGTGACTAATAAAGATATAGTATCCTATCACAGTTGTGTTTTTTCAAAAGGTAATGAAGAGGATCAATGAGGGCGGGGCAGTGGATGTTGCTTATATGGACTTAAGCAAGGCCTTTGACAAGGTCCCGCATGGAAGGCCAGTCTGGGAGGTCAGATCGCATGGGATCCAGGGAAAACTAGCTGACATATTGGCTCGATGGCAGGAAGAAGAGGGTGATGGTAGAAGGTTGATTTTTGGACTGGAGGCCCTAGAGCAGTGGTGTGCCACAGGGATCGGTGCTGGGCCCATTGGTATTTGTCATTTATATAAATGGTTTGGATGAGAATATACAAGGCATGGTTTGTAAGTTTGCAGATGACACTAAAATTGGTGGTGTTGTAGACAGTGAAGAAGGTTATCAAAAATTACAGGGGGATCGTAATCAGATAGGTAAGTGGGCTGAGGAATGGCAAATGACATTCAATCCAGATAAGTAAGGTGTTGCATTTTGGGAAGTCAAACCAGGGTAGCAATTCCACAGTGAACGTGAGTAACCTAGAACAGAAGGATCTAGAAGTACAAGTAATAATTCCCTGAAAGTGGCGTCACAGGTAGGTGGTGAAAAAGGCATTTGGCACACTTGCCTTCATCAGTCAGGGCATTGAGTATAGGATTTGGGATGTTGTGTTGCAATTGTACAAGATGTTGATAAGGCCGCATCTAGAGTACTGTGTACAGTTTTGGTCACCATGTTATAGGAAAAGACATTATTAAGCTAGAAAGAATGCAAAGATCTTTTTTGCATTCTTTCCAGCCCAATGATGTCTTTCCCTTTTAAATCTTTCTCCTCTCACTCGAAACCTTTGCCCCCTAATTTTGAACACCCCTATCCTGGGGAAAAGACTGTTACCATCTACGTTATCAATGTCTCTCACAATTTTAAACACTTCTATAATGTCACCCCTCATTCTCCTATGTTCCAAGGATGGACAAGGATAGGAGCAGACCTTATGGGAAAGTATTTAATTAGGGGAGGGCAAATTACGATGGTATTAGGCAGGAACTTTTTAAAAATAATTCTCATCAGGAATAGTGGGGCAGGACTGCGCAGGCGCGTGACGTCAGCAGGTAGCGCACGGGCAGTTTAAAAAGCGGGTGAAAAAAACTTCGGAGGTTTCGTTGGTTTTGTTTCGGCAGGCTTTGGGACTTCGGAACAGCTAAGTTTTTTAAATAATTCTCATTGGGAATAGTGGGGCAGGACTGCACAGGCGTGTGACGTCAGCAGGTAGAGCGCAAGCAGTTTAAAAAGCGGATTGCCAGATCCAGCGGGCAGCGTTGGAGCAGGCAGTGGAGTGAGAGGGAGCAGAGTGATTGGGCTTTGGCTCAAGGGCCTTAGGCGTAAAGGGACAAGGCGAGGTAGGGGATTTGAGGAAAGGAAGTAGAATGAGTGTGGTTTTCTGTGCTTGGTGTCAGATGTGGGAGTTCCTGGAGTCTCCCTACCTCCAGGAAAGCTACATCTGCACCTGGTGTGTCGAGCTGCAGCTCCTAAGGGACCGTGTTAGGGAACTGGAGATGCAGCTCAATGACCTTAGTCTGGTCAGGAAGAATGAGGAAATGATAGAAAGGAGTTATAGGCAGGTGGTCACACCGGGGCCACAGGAGTCAGGCAAGTGGGTCACAGTCAGGAGGGGGGAAAGAATAGCTAGGTACTAGAAAGTACCCCTGTGGCTGTACCCCTTGACAATAAGTACTCCTGCTTGAGTACTGTTGGGGGAGACAGACTACCTGGGTGAAGCAACAGTGGCAGTGCCTCTGGGACAGAATCCGGCCCTGTGGCTCAGAAGGGTAGGGAAAGAGAGAGGAGGGCAGTAGTGATGGGGACCCTATAGTTAGTGGGCAGACAGGCAATTCTGTGGATGCAGGAAAGAAACTCGGAAGGTAGTTTGCCTCCCAGGTGCCTAGGTCCGAGATGTTTCAGATCGCGTCCAAGATATCCTGCAGAGGAAGGGAGAACAGCCAGAGGTGGTGGTACGTATTGGTACCAACGACATAGGTAGGAAAAGGGATGAGGTCCTGAAAAAAGACTATAGGGAGTTAGGAAGGAAGTTGAGAAGCAGGACCACAAAGGTAGTAATTTCAGGATTACTGCCTGTGCCATGTGACAGTATAGAAATAGAATGAGATGGAGGTTAAATGCGTGGCTGAGGGTTTGGAGTAAGGAGCAGGGATTCAGATTTCTGGATCATTGGGGCCTCTTTTGGGGCAGGTATAACCTGTACAAAGAGGACAGGTTGCACTTGAATCCCAGGGGGACCAATATCCTGGTGGGGAGATTTGCTAAGGCTACTGGGGGGAGTTTAAACTAGAATTGTTGGGGGATGGGATCCGAACTGGAGAGACTGGGGAAGAGGTGTTTGGCTCTCAAATAGAGAAAGCTAGTAGTAGGTACAAGAGGGAGGAGAGGCAGTTGATAGAGAAGGGACGGACTCAGACCGGTTTGGGGTGTGTCTATTTTAACGCAAGGAGTATTGTGAACAAGGCGGATGAGCTTTGTTCTTGGAGCTACAATGTGGTGGCCATTACAGAGACTTGGATGGCTCAGGGACTGGAATGGCTACTTCAAGTGCTGGGTTTTAGATGTTTCAGAAGGGACAGGGAGGGAGGCAAAAGAGGTGGGGGAGTGGCACTGTTGATCGGAGATAGTGTCACGGCTGCAGAAAAGGTGGACGTCATGGAGGGACTGTCTACGGAGTCTCTGCGGGTGGAGGTTAGGAACAGGAAGGGGTCAATAACTTTACTGGGTGTTTTTTATAGGCCGCCCAATAGTAACAGGGATATCGAGGAGCAGAGAGGGAAGCAGATCTTGAAAGGTGTGAAAATAACAGAGTTGTTGTGATGGGAGATTTTAATTTCCCAAACATCGATTGGCATCTCTATACAGTGAGGGGTTTAGATGGGGTGGAGTTTGTTAAGTCTGTTCAGGAAGGATTCTTAACACAATATGTAGATAAGCCTACAAGAGGAGAGGCTGTGCTTGATTTGGTATTGGGAAATGAACCTGGCCAGGTGTCAGATCTCTCAGTGGGAGAGCATTTTGCAGACAGTGATCATTTTGGAGATAGAAGGTGCTGGGGAGTAGGTATAGAGGAGCTGTCAGGGGCAAGTTTTTTACTCAGAGTGGTGAGTGCGTGGAATGGGCTGCCAGCAACAGTGGTGGAGGCGGATCCGATAGGGCCTTTTAAGAGACTGTTGGATAGGTACATGGAGCTGAGAAAAATAGAGGGCTCTGGGTAAGCCGAGTAATTTCTAGGGTAGGGACATGTTCGGCACAGCTTTGTGGGCTGAAGGGCCTGAATTGTGTTGTAGTTTTTCTATGTTCTACAATAGCATTGGAGAGAGATAGGAACAGACAGACTAGAAGGCGTTTACTTGGAGTAAAGGGAATTATGAGGCTCTCAGGCAAGAAATTGGAAGATTAGATTGAGAACAGATGTTCTCAGGGAAAAGTACGGAAGAAATGTGGCAAATATTCAGGGGATATTTGTGTGGAGTTCTGCATAGGCATGTTCTAATGAGACAGGGGAGTCACGACAGGATAGAGAAACCATGGTGTACAAAGGCTATAATAAATCTAGTCAAAAGGAAAAGAAAAGCTTACAAAAGGTACAGAGAGCTAGGTAATGTTAGAGATCTGGAAGGGTATAAGGCTAACAGGAAGGAGCTTAAGAAGGAGATTAGGAGAGCCAGAAGGGGACATGAGAAGGCCTTGGCGGGCAGGATTAAGGAAAACCCCAAGGCATTCTACAAGTATGTGAAGAGCAAGAGGATAAGATGCGAAAGAATAGGGCCTATCAAGTGCAGCAGTGGGAAGGTGTGTATGGATCTAGAAGAAATAGTGGAGGTACTTAATGAATACTTTACATCAGTATTCACTACAGAAAAAGATCTGGGGGATTGTAGTGAGGTATTGCAGCAGGCTGAAAAGCTTGAGCATGTAGATATTAGGAAAGAGGAGGTGCTGAAACTTTTGGAAAGCATCAAGTTGGATAAGTCGCCGGGACCGGATGAGATGTACCCCAGGCTGCTGTGGGAGGCAAGGGAGGAAATTGCGGAGCCTCTAACAATGATCTTTGCATCATTGATGGAGACCGGAGAGGTTCCAGAAGATTGGAGGGTTGCGGATGTTGTTCCCTTATTCAAGAAAGGGAGTAGAGATAGCCCAGGAAATTATAGACCAGTGAGTCTTACCTCAGTGGTTGGTAAGCTGATGGAGAAGATCCTGAGAGGCAGGATTCATGAACATTTGGAGAAGTATAATATGATTAGGAATAGTCAGCATGGCTTTGTCAAGGGCAGGTCCTGCCTTACGATCCTGAAAATTTTTTGAGGATGTGACAAAACACATCGATGAAGGGAGAGTAGTAGATGTAGTGTATATGGATCACAGCAAGGCATTTGATAAGGTACCCCATCACAAGATGTCATCTATATGGACTTCAGTAAGGCATTTGACAAGGTCCCACATAATAGGTTAATCCAAATGTTTGGATTCATGGGGTCAAGTGGAGAACTGGCTGTGTGGATCCAGAACTGGCTTTCCCGTAGAAGACAGAGGGTGGTGGTTGAACAGACGTATTCGGGCTGGAGGCCTATGAGTACTGGTGTTCCGCAAGGATCTGTACTGGGACCTCTGCTGTTTGTGATGTACATAAATGACCTGGATGAGTATGTTGATGGGTGGGTTGGTAAGTTTGCAGATGATACCAAGATTGGTGGAGTTGTGAATAGTGTAGAAGACTAGCAACAGATACAGTGCGAGATAGATCAGTTGCAGATGTGGGCAGAGAAATGGCAGATGGAGTTTAACCCAGATAAATATGAGGTGTTGCACCTTGGTAGGACTAATGTCAAGAGGCAGTACACTCTTAAGGGCAAGACCCTTAGGGTGCAAGTCCATGACTCATTGAAAGTGGCTACACAAGTAGATAGGGTGGTTAAGAAAGCTTATAGAATGCTTGCATTTATTAATCGGGGTATTGAGTATAGGAGTCAAGAAGTTATGATGCATCTCAAAAGAACTTTCTTTTTCTTCGGCACAACATTGTGGTCCGAAGGGCCTGCACTGTGCTGTAATGTTCTATGTAAAATTCTGGTTAGGCTGCATTTCTAGTATTGCGTGCAATTCTGGTCACCTCACTAGGAAGGATGTCGAGGCTTTAGAGAGGGTGCAGAGGAGGTTTACTAGGATGCTGCCTGGATTGGAGGGCATGTGCTATCAGGAGAGGTTGGACAAACTTGGGCTCTTTTCCCTGGAGCAGCGGAGGCTAAGGGGTGATCTGTTGGAAGTGTATAAAATTATAAGGGACATAGGGTGAACAAGCAATATCTTTTTCCCATTATTGAAAGATCCAATACCAGAGGGCATGCATTTAAGGTGAGGGGGGTAGGTTAAGACAGACATGAGAGGTAAGTTTTTTTTACTGAGAGAGTGGTGGATGCCTGGAATGCATTGCCTGATAGGCTAGTGGATGCAAATTCACTGGGGGCTTTTAAAAGGGGCTTGGATGGGCACATGAATGAGAGGAAAATAGATGGATATGAGTATTCTGTAGGTAGGGAGGAATAGCTATGTCGGTACAACATTGTGGGCCAAAGGGCCTGTTCTGTGCTGTACTGTTCTATGTTCTAAAATAGGTGGTAGAGTTTACAGTGAAGAATGTTATCAAAAAATTAAGGGGGATCTTGATCAGCTGAGTAAGAGGGCCCAGGAATGGCAAATGGAGCTTAATGCTGTACAATTCTGAGTGAAATGTGTTGCATTTTGAAAAGTCAAATCAAGGTAGGACTTTCACAGTAAATGACCGAGCCCTCGGGAATGTTGCAGAACAGAGGGACCTTGGAAATCAGTAAGTAGAGTCACAGTTAGACAGGGTGGTGAAGTTGGCTTTTGGCACTCTGGCCTTCAGTCAGGGCAATGAGTATAAAAGTTGTGAGGTCACGGTGCAGTTGACAAGACGCTGGTGAGGCCATACTTGGAGTATTATGTTCAGTTTTGGTCACCCTGATGTTATTAAACTGGAAAGAGTACAGGAAAGATTTACAAGTTCGTTGCCAGGACTTGAGGGACGAGTTATAGGGAGAGGTTGGACAGGCTAGGACTTTTCTCTTTGGAGTGTAGGAGACTGAGAGGTGATCTTATAGAGGTGTATAAAATCATGAGGGTGAGTGCACTCAGGCTTTTTCCCAGAGTTGGGGAATCAAGAACTAGAGGACATAGGTTTAAGGTAAGAGGGGAAAGGTTTAATAGGAACTTGAGGGGGAACTCTTTTTCTTACATAGAGGGTGGTATGTAAATGAAATGAGCTGCCAGAGGAAGTGGTTGAGGCAGGTACACTAACAACTTTTAAAAGACAGTTGGACAGGTACATGGATTGGAAAGGTTGAGAAGGTAATGGGACAAAAGTCAGAAGAGTGATTCATGACTAAAAAGAGAAATTAAAAGTAGTATTAAACCAAAGAAGTGGTTTGTAAGGTTGGCAAAAATGGCAGCTGGCCAGAAGATTGGGAGTATTTCAGGACAAAAGAGGAGCACTACATTGATAAAGAAAGTCAGGATGGAATATGACAGTAGACCAGCAGGAAATATTAAAATGGAATGTTAGCAATTTTATTGGTATGCAAAATGGAAAAGACAAGCAAATGTGTGCACCTTACAGACAGAGAAGGATTTATAATGGGAAGTAAGGAAAATGTAAAGGAATTAAATATAACTGCATCCACAAAAGTTATTCAAAATCTGCAAGATATATTTGAGAATCATGGGTTCAGCAAGAACAAGGAACTGAAGGAACTAACTCTCGGTCGAAAGACAGTATTAGCGAACTAGTTGGTGAACTTGAAAGCTAATAAATCCCAAGGACCGGAAGATCTGCATCTCAGAGTTTTGAAGGAGGTGGTTTTTGAGAAAGTGAATGGTCTGGTTGTCATCTTCTAGGCTCCAAAGAGAATGAAATTGTTCCTATGGATTGGAGGGTAGCAAACTTGATCCCATTATTTAACAAAGGAGGGAGATAGAGAATAGGGAACAACCCTAACCCTGATGTCAGTAGTGGGAAAAATGCTGGAATCTAAAGTAAAAGATGCAATAATGGAACAACTGAAAAGTAATGGGAGCGTGTAGAGTCAACATAGATTTATGAAAAGTAATCTATGTTTGACTAATCCACTGAAATTCTTTGAAGTTATGATGAAGGGGGAACAAATGGTACTGGACTGGGAGTGCATCCTCTGGGGTTTCTCCAGGACAGATTGCAAGGCCTAGATGGCCTATTCCAGTTACTTTCTCTTACATTCTTATGTTTTTGTGAATCGGAGTTGCAGAACCAATTGCACCCATTCCAGGGCTCCTGCAGTGACAGCACTGACAACGCAAAGCTCTGTGGCACCAAACCTCGGGTTATTATCTTAAACAGTAAAGGTAAAGTGAAGGAAAACTTCAATCCAAATACCTCCAGAAACTCTGGATTACACAAGTATATTTTGTACATGTAATCATATAGTTATGACAAGACTTATAGTCTAAAGGATTCAGTCATTACTCACCGCTGTCACAGTGCCTTCAGCTAATGAGACAATATTGAAATCATCATCAGAACGTGCTCTCTTTGCATCTTGTTCTTCTGGATCACTAAAGGAGAATCAATTACATTAATTAGTCTGGTTGTGTATCTAACCAAGCATTTTGGTGTTGGGTCTGCAAAATCATTTTAATTTGTCTTGGGCCATGAAATTAAGGTAGTTCAAACAAATCTTGATGATCTGTACATGAAGTTGGCACATTCTTCCTGTGACCGCCTGGGATTCTGCCAGGTGCTCCTGCTTACTCCCACATCCCAAAGGCATGCCGGTAGATTATTTGACTCCTATAAGTTACCCTTTCGTGTGGACAAGTTGTAAAAGAATCAAAGGAGAATTGATCAGGTTATGAGAGAGAATAAATTGCAGGACTTCCAGGAAATCCAGGTCACTATTATGAAGGAGAAAGTGCTTGGGAAGCTGAAAGTAGACAAATCACTTGGACTGGATTGTGAACATCCCAGGGTTCTGAAAGAGGTAGCTGAAGAAATTGTGGAGGAATTAGTAGTGATCTTTCAAGAATCACTAGATTCAAGAATGGTTCTGGAGGACTGGAAAATCGCAAATGTCACTCCACTTCTTGAAGGGAGCAAAGCAGAGGACAGGAAATTGTAGGCCAGTTAGCCTGACCAGTGGTTGGTAAGATGTTAAGAGTCCATAACTAAGGATGAGGTTTTGGAGTACTTGGAAGAACATGATAAAATAGGCTGAAGTCAGCATGGTTTCCTTAAAGGGAAATTTTGCCTGACAAATCTGTTGGAATCTTTGAGGAAGTAACAGGCAGGATAGACAAAGCTGAGTCAGTGGATATTGTTCACTTGGATTTTCAGACGGCCTTTGACAAGGTGACACACATAAGGCTGCTGAACAAGATAGGAGCCCGTGGTATTACAGGAAAGGTACTAGCATGGAGAGAAGATTGGCTGAATGGCAGAAGGCAAAGAGTGGGAATAAAGGTTGGCTGCCAGTGACTAGTGGTGTTCTGCAGGGGTCAGTGTTGGGTCCACTACTTTTCACATTATATGTTAATGATCTACGTGACAGAATTGATGGCTTTGTGGCCAAGTTTGCAGATGATACCGAGATAGGTGGAGGAGCAGGTAGTGTTGAGGAAGCAGGGAGTCTGCAGAAGGACTTAGACAGGTTGGGAGAATGGGCAAAGAAGTTGCAGATGGAATGCAGCGTAGGGAAGTGTACGGTCATGCACTTTGGCAGAAGGAATAATGACGTAGACTATTTTCTAAAAGGGGAGCGAATTCAGAAATCGGAGGTGCAAAGGGACTTGGGAGATAAGAGATTCTGCGAACCCAACAACAATACCCAGATGGCGTGTTGCCTCCCTGGTGCTAGGGTACAGGATATCTCGGACCGGGTCCAGAATATTCTGAGGGGAGAGGCTGATCAGCCAGAAGTCTTGGCACATGTAGGTACCAATGACATAGGTAGGAAAAGAGAGGAGGTCCTGAAGGAAGATTACAAGGAGCTAGGAAGAAGGTTGAGAAGCAGGACCTCTAGGGTATTAATCTCAGGATTACTACCTGTGCCATGTGCTAATGAAAGTAAGAATAGCAAGATCAGGCAGATGAATGTGTGGCTGAGTAACTGGTGCAGGGGGCGGGGCTTCAAATTCTTGGACCATTGGGACCTTTTTTGGGAGAGGTATGACCTATTCACAAAGGATGGGTTAGACCTGAACTCGAAGGGGTCCAATATCCTGGCGGGAATGTTTAATATAGCTATTGGGGAGGGTTTAAACTAATTTGGCAGGGAGAGGGAAACCAGGATGTTAGGATAGAGGAACAGGTATATAGGAACAAGTCCAAGACAGTATGCAGTGAAGATGGTAAGAAGGACAGGCAGATGAAAAGACAGGATAATTTGCTGAACAATAGAAATACAGCAAAATCGGTAGCAGATACTGGTCTGAAAATGCATGTAGCATTAAAAATAAAGTGGATGACCTAGTGGCACAGCTACAGATTCAAAAATATGACATTGTGCCAATCACCGAGTCATGGCTTAATGACAGATGTGATTGGGAACTGGATGTCCAGGGGCACACAGTGTACAGGAAAATTAGGCGGGCAGGCAGAGGGGGTGGTGTGGCCCTGATGGTTAGTAATGATATAAAATCAATAGAGAGAAGGGACATAGTGTCAGAAGAAGTGGAATCCTTTTGGGTGGAGCTAAGAAACGGCAAGGGTAGAAGGACAATAGTAGCAGTTATATATAGGCCCCCTAACAGCAGCCGGGATGTGGACTATAAGTTACAGCTAGAAATAGAAAAAGCATGTCAGAGAGACAACGTCAAGATAATTATGGAGGATTTTAACATGAAGGTGGATTGGGAAAGCCAGGAAGGCAGTGGATCTCAGGAGAGCGAGTTTGTGGAGTGTCTACGGGACGGCTTTTTGCAGCAACTTGTTGATGAGCCCACCAGGGGATCGGCTGTTTTGGATTGGGTGCTGTGTAATGAACCAGAGGTGATTAGGGAACTAAAGGTAAAGGAACCATTAGGAACTAGCAATCACAATATGATTGAGTTCAGTTTCAAATCTGAAAAGGAGAAGCTGATATCAGATGTGTCAATATTTCAGTGGAACAAAGGAAATTACAGTGGCATGAGAGAGGAACTGGCCCAAATTGATTGGGAGAGTAAGCTAGTTGCAGGGACGGCAGAGCAGAAATGGATGGAATTTCACAAGAAATAAGGAAAATGCAGGATAGATCTATTCCAAGAAAAAAGAAGACAATGAATGGAAAAATGGCACAAATGTGGATAACAAGAGAGGTGAAGGCTAAAATAAAATCAAAAGGGAGGGCATACAAGGAAACAAAAATTAGTAGGAAAACAGAAGACTGGGAAACTTTTAAAAACTTACAGAAAGAAACTAAGAAGGTCATTAGGAAAGAAAAGATGAATTATGAAAGGAAATTGTCAGATAATATTCAAAAAGATACTAAGAGTTTTTTTAAATGTATGAAGAGTAAAGGAGAGACACGGGTTGATATAGGACCAATTGAAAATGGTGCAGGGGGAGATTATAATGGATAACAAAGAGATAGCAGAGGAACTAAAGTATTTTGCATCGGTTTTCACTGTGGAGGACATCAGCAATATACCCGATAGTCAGGGGTCTCAGGGGATAGAACTGAGTTCAGTCAAGATTACTAGAAAGAAGGTGCTAGGGAAGCTAAATGGACTAAAGACAGATAAGTCTCCCAAACTGGATGAGGTGCACCCCCGGGTTCTGAAAGAGGTGGCTTTAGAGATTGCAGAGGCATTGGTCATAATTTTCCAGGAATCAGTAGACTCCGGCATGGTTCCGGAAGACTAGAGGGTTGCAAATGTAGTTCCGCTGTATAAGAAAGGTGGGAGGCAGCATAAAGGAAATTACAGACCTATTAGTCTGACATTGGTGCTGGGAAAGTTATTGGAATCGATCCTCAAAGATGAAGTTATAGAATGCAAGGCAAGATAGGTCCAAGCCAGCATGGTTTCGTGAAGGGAAGATCCTACCTGACCAACCTATTGGGGTTTTTTGAGGAAATCTCAGGTAGGGTGGATAAGGGAGAGGCTGTGGATGTTGTGTATTTAGACTTTCAAAAGGCCTTCAACAAGGTGCCGCACAAGAGGCTGATTAATAAGATGAGAGGTCATGGAATTACAGGTAGGATATTGGAATGGGTGGGTCATTGGCTGGTAGGCAGAAAGCAAAGGGCGGGAATAAAGGGATCCTGTTCTGGTTGGCTACTGGTTACTGGTGGTGTTCCACAGGGGTCAGTGTTGGGGCCGCTTCTTTTTACTTTGTACATTAATTATTTGGATTACGGAGTAAATGGTTTTGCAGCTAAGTATGCAGATGACACCAAGATAGGTGGAGGAGTAGGGAGTATTGAAGAAATAGGAAGGTTGCAGAGAGACTTAGATAGTTTAGGAGAATGGGCAAAGAAATGGCAGATGAGAGTCAATGTTGAGAAATGTGCCGTTGTACACTTTGGAAAAAGGAATAAACGGGCAGATTATTATCTGGATGGGGAGAAAATTCAAGTACAGAAGTACAAAGGAACTTGGGGGTACTCGTGCAGGATACCCTAAAGGTTAACCGCCAGGTCGGATCAGCGGTAAAGAAAGCGAATGCTATGTTGGCATTCATTTCGAAAGGTATAATGTATAAAAGTAAGGAAGTGTTGATGAGGCTCTATGGGGCACTAGTGAGGCCTCATTTGGAATACTGTGTGCAGCTTTGGGCCCCTTATCTTAGGAAGGATGTACTGATGTTGGAGAGGGTTCAGAAAAGATTTACGAGGATGATTGCCGGAATGAAAGGGCTTACTTATGATAAGTGTTTGTCGGCTCTTGGACTTCACTCACTGGAGTACAGAAGAATGAGAGGCACCTCATAGAAACATTTAGAATGTTGAAAGGACTGGACAAAGTAGATGCGGAGATGTGGTTAAGCTTTTTCCCTTGGTGTGTGAATCCACGACTAGAGGGCACAGTCTTAGAATTAGAGGGTACCGGTTTAAAACAGAAATGAGGAGAAATTTCTTTAGCCAGAGGGTAATGAAATTATGGAATTCTTTGCCACGTATAGCTGTGGAGGCCCAATCATTGGGGGCGTTCAAGGAGGAGACTGATAGGTATCTAATTAGTCAAGGTATCACGGGGTATGGGGATAAGGCCAGAAATTGGGGCTCGATAGGTATAGTTTTAGTTTAGCTCATGGAGCAGACTCGATGGGCCTAATGGCCTACTTCTGCTCCTTTGTCTTGTGATCTTGTGAGTCCTAGTGCAGTATTCCCTAAAGTTTAACTTGCAGGTTGAGTCGGTAGTAAGGAAGGCAAATCGAATGTTAGCATTCATTTTGAGAGGACTAGAATATAAAAGCAAGGGTGTTATGCTGAGGCTTTATAAGGCATTGGTCAGACCACATTTGGGTGTTGTGAGCAGCTTTGGGTCCCATATCCAAGGAAGGATGCGCTAGCATCGGAAAGGGTCTGGAGGAGGTTTACGAGAATGATCACAGGAATGAAAGGGTTAATGTATCAGGAGTGTTTGATGGCTCTGGGCCTGAACTCGCTGGAGTTATGGAGGATGAGGGGGTATCTCATTGAAACCTACTGAATATTGAAAGGCCTGGATAGATTGGACGTGGAGAAGATGTTTCCAGTATTGGGAGTGTCGAGGGCCAGAGGGCACAGCCTCAGACTAAAAGGACATCTCTTTAGAACAGAGATGAGGAGGAATTTCTTTAGCCAGAGGATGGTGAATCTGTGGAATGCATTGCCACAGATGGTTGTGGAGGCCAAGTCATTGGGTATATTTAAAGCGGAGGTTGATAGGTTCTTGATTAGCAAGGGCATCAAAGGTTACGGGGAAAAGGCATGAGAATGGGGTTGAGGGCGAAAAATAAATCAGCCATGATTGAATGGGTCAAATGGCCAAATTCTGCTCCCATGTCTTATGGTCTAATAAGGAGATGGGGGGGGGGGGGGGGGGCGCGCAATGTGATTACTGTCCTGTGGCCGGCATGGTGCTGATGGGTCGAAGATCACCCACAGAACATTACATCACAGTACAGGGCCTTTGGCCCACAATGTTGTACCGAGGTTTTATCCTGCTCTGAGATCTATCTAACCCTTCCCTCCCACATAGCCCTCCATTCCTCTATCATTCATGTGGCTATCTAAGAGTACCTTAAATGTCCCTAACGTATCTGCCCCCATAACCTCTGCCGGCAGTGCATTCCACATACCCACCACTCTCTGTGTAAAAAAACTTACCTCTGACATCCCCCTTATATCTTCCTCCAATCACCTTAAAATTATGCCCCCTCATGTTAGCCATTGTCGCCCTGGGAAAATTGACTTGATTTAAATCAAGAGAGATTACAGATGCTGGAAATCTGATGCAACACACACAAAATGCTGGAGAAACTCAGCGGGTCAGGCAGCACCTATGAGGGAAATGAACAGTCGACGTTTCGGGCCAAGACCCTTCAGCAGGACTGGAAAGAAAGAGGGGAGAAGCTTGAATAAAAGAGTGAGGCAAGGGGGAAGGGCAAGAGCAGCATTTTTCTACGTCCACTTCAAGCCTCCTCTGCTCCAAAAAAACCAAACTCAGCCTATCCAGCACCTCCTCATAATTGAAACGCTCTATCCCAGACAGCATTCTGGTGAATCTCCTCTGGGCCCAGTTGAATTCTTCCTATAGTGTGGCAACCAGAACTACACAGTACTCCAGCTATAGTCTAACCGATGTTTTATAACATTGTACCATAACCTCGTACTCTATGAGTCTATGCCCAGCAAATGAAGGGAACTATCCCATACCACTTATTCACCACCTTATCTACCTGAACTGCCATGTTCAGGGTTCCTTGGACTTGTACACCAACATCCCTCTGTTCCTCAATGCTTGTTAATGCCCTACCACTCACTGCGTATATCTCACCTTTATTAGTTCTCCCAAAATGTATCACCTCGCACTTATCATTGCAGCTGTGCGGCTAAGCACAGCTCCAAGGCCTTATACAAATTCATCGATGACACCAATGTTGTTGGACAAATCATAGGTGATGATGAGTCAGCTTACCAGAGTGAGCAAGGACACCTGTTGAGTGGAGCCACAACAACAACCTCACCCAATGTCAGTAAAACTAAAGAGCCAATTGTTGACTTCAGGAAAGGGAAGGAAGGTGAACATGCGCCAGTCTACAGTGGGGGCTCGGTGATGGAGAGGGTCAGCAGCTTTAACATATTGAATGACCTGTCCTGGGTCAACACACAGATGCAATTACAAGGAAGGTGCACCAGCGTCTTTACTTTCTTAGGAGGTTAAGGAAGTTTGGCTTGTCACCAACACTCAAACAGACTTCTACAGATGTACTGTTGAAAGTATCCTGCCTGGTTGCATCATGGTCTAGTATGGCAATTCAAATGCACAGGAACACAAGAATCTGCAGAGAGTAGTGGACTCAGCCCAATACATCAAGGCCACATCCCTCCCCACCATTGGAAGTACCGACAGGAGGCATTGCCTCAAGAAGGCAACTTCCATCATCAAAGATCCCCACCATCCAGGCCATGCCATCTTCTCACAGCTACCATTGGGCAGGAGATACAGAAGCCTGAAGGTTCCCTTCAACCATTTGGTTCTTGAACCAGCCGGCACAATCCTAATCACTCGGGATTGCTAAACAGGTCACAAGATCACAAGACAAGGGAGCAGAAGTAGGCCATTCGGCCCATCGAGTCCACTCCAAGGAAAAGGGAAAAAAGAAAAAGAAATGAGAAATTGGGGGGGGCAGGCACAAAAAAAAACACACACTATTCTAACCCCAATTTCTGGCCTTATCCCCATATCCCTTGATACCCCGACTATTTAGATATCTATCTATCTCTTTCTTAAATGCCTCCAATGATCTGGCCTCCACTGCTGTACCTGGCAAGGAATTCCAGAAATTCACCACCCTCTGGCTAAAGAAATTTCTCCTGGAAAAGAGGCGCTGGCTGTCTACTCTATCTATTCCTCTTAATATTTTGTACACCTCTATCATGTCTCCCCTCATCCTCCTTCTCTCCAAAGAATAAAGCCCTAGCTCCCTTAGTCTCTCCTCATAATACATACTCTCTAAACTAGACAGCATCCTGGTAAATCTCCTCTGCACCCTTTCCAACGCTTCCACATCCTTCCTATAATGAGGCGACCAGAATTGGACACATTACTCCAAGTGTGGTCTAGCCACAGTTTTGTAGAGCTGCATCATTACCTTGTGGCTCTTAAACTCGATCCCACGACTTATGAAAGCTAACATCCCATAAACTTTCTCAACTACCCTATCCACCTGTGAGGCAACTTTCAGTGATCTGTGGATATGAACCCCCAGATCCCTCTGCTCCTCCACACTACCCAGAATCCTGCCATTAACTTTGTACTCCGCCTTGTCCTTCCAAAATGTACCACCTCACACTTCTCCGGATTGAACTCCATCTGCCACTTGTCAGCCCAGCTCTGCATCCTATCAATATCCCTCTGCAATCTTCGACAGTCGTCCACACTATCCATAATACCACCAACCTTTGTGTCATCTGCAAACTTGCCAACCCACCCTTCTACCCCCTCATCCAAGTCATTAATAAAAATCACGAAAAGTACAGGTCCCAGAACCAATCCTTGTGGGACACCGCTAGTCGCATCCCTCCAATCTGAATGCATTCCCTGCAAGCCAATTCTGAATCCACACAGCCAAGCCTCCCTGGATCCCATGCCCTCTGACCTTCTGAAGAAGCCTACCATGTGAAACATTGTCAAATGCCTTACTAAAATCTATGTAGACCACATCTACTGCACTACCCTCATCAATCTGCCTGGTCACCTCCTCAAAGAATCCTATCAGGCTTGTGAGACATGATCTTCCCTTCACAAAGCCATGCTGGCTGTCCCTGATCAGACCACGATTCTCTAAATGCCCACAGATTCCATCTCTAAGAAGCCTTTCCAACAGCTTGCCCACCACAGACATAAGGCTCACTGGTCTATAATTCCCTGGACTATCCCTACTACCTTTTTTGAATAAGGGGACAATATTTGCCACCCTCCAATCCTCCGGTACCATTCCCGTGGACAACGATGACTCAAAGATCCTAGCCAATGGTGCAGCAATCTCCTCCCTCGCCTCGCAGAGCAGTGTAGGGAATATTCTGTCAGGCCCCGGAGACTTATCTGTCCTAATATTTTCTAACAGCTCCAACATATCCTCCTTCTTGACATCTACATGCTCTAGAACATTAACCTTACCAACACTGTTCTCAGCGTCATCAAGGCCACCCTCCTTGGTGAATACTGAAGAGAAGTATTCATTGAGAACCTCACCCACTTCCACAGCTTCCAGGCACATCTTCCCACCTTTGTCTCTAATCGGACCTACCTTTACTCTTGTCATCCTTCTGCTCTTCACATAAGTGAAAAAAGCCTTGGGGTTTTCCTTAACCCTACTCGCCAAGGCCTTTTTATGTCCTCTTCTTGCTCTCCTCAGCCCCTTCTTAAGTTCCTTCCTTGCTACCCTATATTCCTCGTGAGCCCCATCTGATCCTTGCTGCCTAAACCTTATATACGCTGCTTCTTCTTCCTAACTAGATGTTCCACCTCTCTTGTCACCCATGGTTTCTTCACCCTGCCATTCTTTCTCTGCCTCACTGGGACAAATTTATCCCTAACATCCTGCAAGAGATCCCTGAACAACCACCACATCTCCATAGTACATTTCCCTTCAAAAATATCATCCCAATTTACACTTGCAAGTTCTAGCCTTATAACCTCATAATTTGCCCTTCCCCAATTAAATATCTTTGATCCTATCCTTGTCCACGACAATGCTAAAGGTTAGGGAGCGGTGGTCACTGTCCCCCAAATGCTCACCCAATGAGAGATGTGTCACCTGACCCGGTTCATTACCTAATACTAGATCTAGTATGGCATTCCTTCTAGTCGGCCTGTCAACATACTGTGACAGGAATCCGTCTTGGACACACTTAACAAACTCTGCCCTGTCTATTCCTTTGGTACTAAGCAGGTGCCAATCAATATCTCCCATGATAACAACCCTGTTATTCTTTCACCTTTCCAAAATCTGCCTCCCAATCTGCTCTTCAGTATCCCTGCTGCTACCAGGGGGCCTATAGAATACTCCCAGTAGAGTAACTGCTCCTTGCTTGTTCTTAACTTCCACCCATACTGACTCTAGAGAGGATCCTTCTACAATATCCACCCTTTCTGCAGTTGTAATAGTATCCCTGACCAGTAACGCCACCCATCCTCCTCTCCTCCCCCCCACCCCCCCATCCTTTTTAAAACACTGAAATCCAGGAATATTCAATATCCATTCCTGTCCTGGTGACAGCTAAGTCTCCGCAAGAGCCACAATTTCATAGTCTCATGTACTTATCCAAGCTCTCAGTTCATCACCCTTATTCCTGATACTTCTTGCATTTAAGTAAATGCACTTTAGCCCATCCACCTTCCTACTTTTGTACCCTGTACTCTGCTTCTCCTTCCTCAAAGCCTCTCTATATGTTGGAACTGTTAGATATATAGATGATTTGGATGAAAATGCAGGTGGGGTGATTAGTAAGTATGCAAAGGACACAAAAATTGGTGGAGCTGTAAATAAAGAGGAACATTGTCAAAGGATTCAGCATGGTAAAGACCAGTTGGAAATGTGGGCAGAGAAATGGCAGATGAAGTTTAATCCAGACAAGTGTGAGGTGTTGCACTTTGGGAGGTCAAATGTAAGAGGAAAGTATACAGTAAATGGCAAGACCCTTAGGACATCGAGGTACAGAGGGATCTTGGGGTGCAAATCCACATCTCCCTGAAAGTTGCAATACAAGTTGACAGGGTGGTAAAGAATGCAGATTGTCGGGTATCAGTCGGGGTGTTCAGTATAAAAGTCAGGAAGTCATGTTGCAGCTATATAAAACTTTGATTAGGCCACATTTGAGTACTGTGTAGTTCTGGATTAGAGAGTATTAGCGATAAAGAGAGGTTGGACAAACTTGGATTGTTTTTTTCTGGAGCGTCAGAGGCTGAGAGGCAACCTGATAGAATAAATTATGAGAGGTATTGATGGGGTAGATAGTCTTTCTCCCAGGATGGAAAAGCAAATACTAGAAACTATACTTGATATGAGTATCCTTGGCACTATTCTACAGTGAACTATCCATTTAAATAAACTGGAAGGTCCTTCATATCAAGGACAGGTACAGTGGTGAATAACTGGTTAATGTCAACCCGATAGAAGTATACAAACTTATGAGAGGCACAGATAGGGTTGACAGTCAGAGTTTTTTTCCCCAGGGTGGAAATGTCAAAAACTGGAAGGCCTAGCTTTTAAGAGGGGAAAGTTTAAAGAAGATTTATGAGGCAGGTTTTTCTTTTACACAGAGAGTGGTAGGTGCCTGGAACACGATGCCAGGGGAAGAGGTGGAAGCAGATAAGATAGCAATGTTAAAGAAGCATTTAGAAATGCACATGAATATGCAAGGAATTGATGGATAGAAACCATGTGCAAGCAGATGGGATTAGTTTGGATTGGCATCCTGGTTAGCACAGACACTGTGGGCCAAAGGGCTTGTTCTTGTGTTGCACTGTTCTATGTTCCTGCAGTTGCATGGGAAAGTGTTGTAAAAAGGGAAGTTGTTGGTGGAGATGTTAGAGAGGCGCGGGGATTTGCAAAGGAAATGGTCTATTTGGACTGCTGAAGGGGGGGAAGAAAATATGCCTCTCGTAGTGAAACTACATTGAAGGTGAAGAAAATTGCCTTCACATCCTTTGCAACCACGCTACTTTCCCCTCTGTATCCCTTACAAATTTATTTCCCTCCAGCACCTATCTAATATCCATTCTAAAATCACTGAACCTCTCCAGTTGTACCACCCATCTAAGTAGCAAGTTCCAGGTGATTACAGAGTCCTGATGCAAGGTTTTGACATGAAATGTCGACATTCCTTTCCTCCCACAGATGCTGCTCGACCTGCTGAGTTCCTCCAGCAGATTGTTTGTTTCTCCAGGTCATTACCATTCACTGTATTAAAAAAAAGTTCTGCTGATCCCCATGCACCAATAACCTTATAATCCTTATACTGTCAGCCAATGTGAATGACTTTTCTTACTCCATCTGACCTAAACCTGTCAGGATCTTGTATACCTACGTAAATCTCCTTTCCTCCAAGGAGAAAACTGTATCACATTTCAGAAACAAGCGGGAAACAAGACGAAATGGTAACCACTGCCCTGTTAGTTCATCATCTGTTGTTGAAAAATTCTTGGGAAATCCACTGGAATTCTACCTCCATAATGGATCCGTCCACAAGGACTGACTTCTACCTTGGACATCAAAATACGAAACACTCAGTTTGAAATTGTTTGCCTAAAACCCTGGCCTGTCATACTTGTTTTTGAAGATCTGTTGTGCCATCTTCTGCTCTTTTTTCTTGCCCGAATCTCGCAGAGTGAAAAGTTTCTTTAATTGCTCCAAGGATGCCAGGCTGGAATCAGCTACCTCCTGGGGTTGGTCTAACATACTTTTCAGGTGAGGGTCCAGGGGAGGCAGAGGATCATCTGGTTGAAATGCTTTCCACTGAAGACACTGAAAGAAAGCACAACAATAATTTTAAAATCCTTCAGTTATTTAGTTATTGCAGGCTTCATCAGGGAAAAAGGAAGCATGTGACAGGCAACTACAATCAAGCAAGTCCTTTGTGGAATATAGAGGGTGTAGGAGAGTATTTAAAAAGGAAATCAGGAGGGCAAAATGTCATGAAATATTCTTGGCAGGTAAGGTTAAGGAGGACCCAAGGTCATTCTATGAGTATATTATGAGCCAGGAAAAAAGTGGGGCCACTCGGAGATCAAAAGGGTAATCCATCTGTGGAGCCAGTGATGTGAATGAGGCCCTAAATCAATATATGCGTCTGTATTCACCAAGAGGAAGGATGTGGAGGATAGTGATTTTACGGAAGGACACATTGATAGTGTAGTGCACATCAGTATTAAGAAAGTGGAGTATTAAGAGTAGATAAATCCCCAGGGCCAGGTGAGATCTATTCCAGATTACTATGGGAAGCAAGGGAAGATATTGCTGGGGTCCAAATGCAGATTTTTGCATCTCCGTTAGCAAAAGGCAAGATACCAGAAGACTGGAGGATAGCTAATGATGCTCTTTTATTTAAGGGAAGCAGAGATAAACCATGTAACTATAGGCTGTTGAGTCTTACATCAGTGCAGGGAAATTATTGGAGAAATTCTAAGGGATAGGATTTATGTATATTTGGAAAGGTATGGACTGATTAGAGATAGTCAGCAAGTTTTGTGCAGGGGAAATCATTAATTTGATTGAGTGTTTTTGGGGGGGGGGGGCAAAAAGAGGTCATGCAATGACCTTGGCAAGTAAGATTAAGGAGAATCCCAAAACCCTAAGGCCTGACGGGATATCTCAGGATGCAAAGGGAAGGAAGGGAGGAGATCGCTGGGACTCTGACAGAGATCTTTGCATCTTCATTAGCCACATGCTATGTACCAGAAAACCAAACAATAGTTAATGTTGTCCCCTTGTTCAAAAAGGGCAGTAGGGATAAGGCTGGAAACGATAGGCCAGTGAGCCTTACATTAGTGGTAGGAGAAGATTTTTGAGGGGGCCAATTCATGCTCACTTAGAAAGGCAGGAACTGATTAGGAGTCGGCATAGTTTTGCGCAGGGAAGATCTGTCTGATTAAGAAAATTGATGAAGGCAAGTTTCTGTAATGGCCACAATGTCATAGTTCCATGTACTTACCCATGCTCTTAAGTTCATCACCCTTGTTCTTGATACTTCTCGCATTAGACACACTTCAACCCATCCAACTGACTACAATTTTGCCCTTTCAACTGCCTATTCTTCTTCACAGTCTTTCTACACACTGCATCTACTTGTACACTAAATGCAACAACCTCTAACCTATCACTTGGGTTCTCACCCCCGCCAAACTAGTTTAAACCCTCCCCAACTGCTCTAACAAACTTGCCCACAATAATATTGGTGCCCTTCCAGCTCAGGTGTAACCCGTCCCTTTTGTACAGGTCATACCTTCCCCAGAAGAAATCCCAATGATCCACAAATCTGAAACCCTGATCCCTGCACCAACCCCTCAGCCATGCATTCATTTGCCAAATCATCCTATTCTTACCCTCACTGGCAGCTACCCTCACAAGTGGCACAGGCAGCAATCCAGAGAACTGCCTTTGAGGTCCTGCTTTTCTGCTTCCTACCTAGCTCCCTATATTCCCTCTTCAAGACCTCATCTCTTTTCCTACCAATGTCATTGGTACCAATATGTACCACGACTTCTGGGTGTTCGCCCTCCCCCTTCAGAATGTTGTGGACCCGATCCAAGACTTCTCAGACCCTGGCACCCGAGAAGCAACATATCATCCGGGTGGCTCTATCACGTCCACAGAATCTCCTGTTTGCCCCCCCTTACTACTGAATCTCCTATCACTACCGCTCTCCTCTTCTCCCCCCTTCCCTTCTGCGCCACACAACCAGGCTAAATGCCAACGACCTGGTCACTGCGGCGTTCCCCTGGTAGGTCCCCCCCCCACCCCCACCCCCCCAACAGTATCCAAAGCGGTATATTTGTTCTTCAGGGGAGTGGCCACAGGAGTACTCTGCACTACCTGCCTATTCTCCTTCCTTCTCCTGACAGTCACCCAGCACCTGCCTCCTGTAGCTTAGGAGTGACTGCCTCTCTGTAACTCTTAACTATGAACTCCTCGTTCTCCCGTAGGAGCTGAAGGTCATGATCCATATCCTTCCGTTCACCACATATTCATGTGTCTATCTAACAGGCTCTTAACCACCATCATATCTGCTTCCACCACTACCCCTGGCAGCCCGTTCAAGGCACCTAACACACTCACTGTGAGAAACTTGCCTGCACATTTCCTTTAAACTTTCCCCTTCTCACCTTTGATGTACAGAGGGATCTTGGGGTCCAAGTCAATACCTCCCTGAAAGTGGCTCCACAGGTTGATAGGGTGGTAAAGGTAGTGTATGGCATGGTTGCCTTTATTAGTTGAGGCATTGAGTTCAAGAGTCAGGAAGTTATGTTGCAGCTTTATAAAACTCTAGCTTGGCCGCATATGGAGTGTTGCATTCAATTCCGGTCATCCCATTATAGGAAGGATGTGAAGGCTTTGGAGAGGGCGCAGAAGAGGTTTACCAGGATGCTGCCTGGATTACAAGGCATGTGCTATGAAGAGAGGTCGGGCAAACTGGGGTTGTTTTCTCTTAAGTGGCAGAGGCTGAAGGGAGACCTGATGGAAGTTTATAAGGTTATGAGAGGCATAGATACAGCCAGTATCTTTTTCCCCATGGTTGAAATGTCTAATACTAGAGGGTATACATTTAAGGTGAGAGGGGAAAAGTTCGAAGGAGATGTGTGGACAAGTTTTTTTTTACACAGAGAGTGGTGGGTGCCTGGAATGCACTGCCGGGGTGGTAGTGGAGGCAAATGTGATAGAGGCGTTTAAGAGGCTCTTAGAGAGGCACATGAATGTGCAGAGATATGGAACTTGTGTAGGCAGAAGGGATTAATTTAAATCAGGCATTTAATTAATAGTTTAATTAGTTCTGCACTACATTGTGGGCCGAAGATCCTGTTCTTGTGTTGTACTGTTCTATGATCCAGTACTCGATATTTCTACCGTGGGAAAAATATTCTGACTGTCTACCTTATTTATGCCTCTCATCATTTTATGTTTATCAGGTCTCCCCTCAGCCTCCGATGTTCCAGAGAAAACAACCTAAGTTTGTCCAACTTCTCTTAATATCTCATTCCCTCTAATCCAGGCAGCATCCTGATAAACTTCTTCTGCACCCTTTCCAAAGCCTCCACATCCTTCCTGTAATGGGGCAACCAGAACTGCACACAGTACTCCAAATGTGGCCTAATCAATGTTTTATATAGCTGTATATAACTGCAACATAACTTCTTACTCTTACACTCAATGCCCCAACTAATGAAGCTAAGGGTGCCATATGCCTTCTTTACCACCCTATCTACTTGCATAGCCACTTTTGGTGTGAGATGGACTTGGACCCCAAGATTCCTCTGTACATCAATGCTGTTAATGGTCCTGCCATTAACTGTATACATTCCCCTTACATTTGACCTCCCGAAGTGCAACACCACCACTACCTTCTGTCTTCTTTGTGCAAGCCAATTCTGAATCCAAACCACTAAGTCACTGGGGATCCCATGCACCTTAGTCTTCTAGATCAGCTCACCATGGAGGACCTTGTCAAATGCCTTACTAAAATCAACATAGACAACATCCACTGCCCTACCCTCATCAATCATCTTCGTCATCTCCTCAGAAAACTCAATCAAGTTCGTAAGACATGACCTGCCCTGCATAAAGCCATAGTAACTGTCCCTAATCAGGCCATGTTTTTCAAAATGTGCACAAATCCCATCCCGAAGAATCCTCTCCTGCCACTGATGTGAGGCTGACTGGCCTATAATTTCCTGGACTATCCTTATTTCCCTTCTTGAACAACATAGGAACTATAAAGGAACAAAGAACAGCTAGAAATTTGCAAATGACACCACTATAGTGTCATCAAACAATGATGAGACGCAGTGGAGGAAGGAGATTAAGAGAGCCTTGTGGCATGCTGTCAAGACAACAACGTTTCCCTCAGTGTCAGCAAAAGAGCTGATCATTGACTTCAGGGAGTGGGGTGGAGTACGTGCCCCTGAATGTATGGTGCTTAGGTGGAGATGGTTGAGAGTTTCAATATCTCCTGGTCCAACCACATAGACACTGCAGTCAATAAAGCACGCCAGAGCTCCATGTCCTCAAAAGGCAAAAGAAATTCAGCATATCACTGATGACCTTCAACAATTTTTATAGATGCACCATAGAAAGTATCCCATCTGGATGCATCGCATCTTCGTAATGGCAACTGCTCTGCCAGAGACTGCAAGAAGAGAGTTAACACAACCAGGCCTTCATGGAAACCAGGCTCCCTTCCATTGACACTGATACACTTCCTACTCCGGTCATTCTCTCTTCACCCTCCCCCCCCCAACTTCCACCAGGCAGAAGATACAAAATCTAGAGACCCAATTTCAAATACCACCATAATAGCTTCTGAATTTGAATTCAGCCAATAATTTGGAATTATTAAAAAAAGTAATTAACCGCAATGACCACAAAACTACTGGATTGTTGTACAAATCTATCTGCTTCACATGTTCTTCAGGGAAGGAAATTGGCCATCTTTATTCTGAGGTCCACCAACAGTTTTTTTAAAAATCCAGATTGGTGTATAATTGACTCCAGACCGATCAATATGATTCCCTCTTAATGCCATCTGAAATTGCCTTGCAAGCCACTTAGTTCAAAGGCAGTTAGTAATGGGCAATAAATCCAGCTCACAAAAAATGAAATATAAAAAAATTGAAGTACTGTGATTTTATTAAAGTCAATTACGTTCAAGTTATGGGTATTCTGGATGACGTCATACTTTACCTGAAACAGCCTCTGAAAGTGAGGATTAGGAATTTTACTGACTTTGAAAAGATCCTCCAATTCTTCCCCATCGTCCATCACTAAGTTCATTGAGTCAATCAGAGCATCCACAGCTGATAACTGCTCCTCTGTTGGGAAAAGAATCCACAGGGGAGATAAGGAGATCTGGTTTTACGTAGGTATGTATTAGAAGCAGACCCATCAGAAATTTTCAGATAAGAACTGGATAAGTGCCTGAGAGGAAAAAAAATGTTTGGCTTTGGGAAAATAGAATCTATTAATAATGATGACATGATCCCACATGGGAAATCGGTCCAAAAGATTTGAGCCCATAGGATCCATGGCAAGTTGGCAAAATTGATCCAAAATTTGCTTGGTAATAGAAAAAAGAGGGTGATGATAGAGTGCTGTGTTTGTGATTGGAAACCTGTGACTAATGGAGTACTATAGAGATCAACGATGAGACCCTCATTGTTTGTCATACACATTTACAATTTGGATATGAATGTAGGTGGTGTGAATTAATAAGCTTGCCAAATACACAAAAATTGGAGGTGTGTGTTGATAATGAGAAGGATAGTCATAGGCTACAGAATAATATTGATCAGTTGGTGAAATGGCAAAACAATGGCAGACGAAATACAATCCTGATAAGTATGACGTAATGCACTTCAAAAAGACCATTTGCAGTCTCTTGTGTGTCCAGATTCACAAGGATGTTGCCAAGTCTGGAATATTTCAGTTATGAGGAGAGGCTGAATAGGTTACGACCGTTTTCCCTGGAGCAAAGGAGGCTGAGGGATGACCTTATAAAGGTTTGTAAAATCATGACTGTCTACCCTATCTTTGCCTCTCATAATTTTATACACCTCTATCATGTCATCCCTCAGCCTCATAAGTACCTTGCACTTTATTGTTTACCTACACTGCACTTTCTCTGTAGCTGTGACACTTTAATCTGCATTCCGTATTTTTTTACCATATACTACCTCAATACACTGTGTAATGAATTGATCTGTATGAACTGTATGCAAGACAAGCTTTTCACTGTACCTTGGTACAAGTGACAATAATAAACCACTTCCAATCCGGCCAATGAAGGTAAACATGCCGTACGCCTCCTTCACCACCCTGTCTACCTGTGTTGCCACATTCAGGGAACTAAGTACTTGTATCCCCTGGTCTTTCTGTTTCACAACATTCCCCAGGGCTCTGACAAGGATTGAGGCAGAAACCTAATTTCCAGACCCAGAAAATGTGCAGCAGCTGGTGGCCAACAAGAGAGTAAAATAAAGCTGCTCCCCAGTAATAATAAAAATAAATGTAAGATCCATTCAGATGCTGCTGCTAAGAGTCTGAGAGTATAGCTATTACGAATCAGTACATTCTGACAATCCAATTTGTTCTTACTACTGCTGCTACATACTGCACATTACAGTTCGCTTTAGCACTGTTCATCACAATGAGCAAGCACGGTAGTGTAGCAGTTAACGTAACGCTATTACAGCGCCAGCGACCTGGGTTCAATTCCGGCTGCTGTCTGTAAGGAGTTTGTACGTTCTCCCCATGTCTGTGTGGGTTTCCTCTGGGTGCTCCGGTTTCCTCCCACATTCCAAAGGTGTACGGGTTAGGAAATTGTAGGCATGCTATGTGGGCGCCGGAAGCGTGGCAACACTTGCGGGCTGCCCCCTGAACACTCTACGCAAGAGATGCATTTCACTGTGTGTTTTGATGTACATGTCACTAATAAAGAAATCTTATCATAACTTGGCATCAGACCACACAATTGTAACTTCACATCTCAGCTCAGCTCCCAATCCAGGCCCATTAATATGTGATCAGCTTATTTTCTACTGCGTTAAGTTTGCTATCATTAATTAACTTGTTAATAGAACATAGAACAGAGAAAACCTACAGTGTGGCAGCCCGCGCACACGGGACTCGAACCACCATCAGGAGCTGCGGGCAGACATGCGGTAACGCGTTTTGAACTACCCGCTCGGGGCAGACCCTCTGGGGGACAGTCGGACATCACTCCCGCCCCATGGGTAGCAGGGGCCCATGGGTAGGGAGTTTTCGCGCGTTGTGGAGAATCATTAAAGGATTTTGAGTTCAGTACTCTCTGCCTCTGTGTGTTCCTTGAGTAGCGCGTTGCGTGCGGCTACATTGGTGACCCCCACGTTCCAGACGGCATCTGGAGCCGGCGACTCAGCGACCAGCCATGAGTTCGAGCAACTTGCACAGCGCGGTCTCTCTGAAGCTCCCGACCTTCTGGGCCACTCAGCCTCATGTTTGGTTCAAGCAGGCTGAGACCCAGTTCAATATCAGAGACATTATAGCTGGCGCCACGCGGTACTACTATGTGGTCAGCGCACTCGACCAGGACACAGCAGGCTGGATCATCAACTTCCTTCACCAGCCACCAACGGAGGACAGGTACACTAAGCTTAAGGTGCTCCTGATCTGTACCTTCAGACTCTCCCGCCACAAACGAGCTGCGCGGCTCCTACACGTGGACGGTCTGAGCGACCGCATGGCATCCGGGCTCACAAATGATACGCTGGCGCTCGTGGACGGCCATAAGCCGTGCCTCTTATTTGAGCAGTTGTTCCTCGAGCAAATGCCAGAGGACATTCGCCTACACCCCGTGAGTGAGGATTTCAGCGACCCACACAGCGTCGCGGCTAAAACAGACATCCTTTGGCAGAGTAAGTGACGTGGAGCAGCCTCCATTGGCCTAGCCACGAGCGCGTGCCCCAAAGCCCAGGCCCCACAACCAAAGCCGTCAAGACCCACGGGGGAAAAGGACGAAGGTTCGGAACAATGGTGTTTCTATCACCAAAGACGGGGTTCAGGCGCATGCCGCTGTCGTCCACCATGTGCTTTTCCGGGAAAAGCTGGGGCCAGCCGTCTCTAATGGCTACGACGGCTGGCCACCGAGACAGCCTTCTGTACCTCTGGGACCGACACTCCGCATGGTGCTTCCTGGTAGACACGAGAGCCAAAGTCAGCGTACTTCCCCCTTCGAACATGGGACACTCGTAACGTGGTCCCAGGCCCCGAACTCACCGCTACAAATGGCACCAGTATTCGGACGTACGGCTCGCGAACTATCCCACTGCGTTTCGGGTCCAGCCATTTCACTTGGACTTTCATGTTGGCAGTGGTGTCACAGCCACTACTAGGGGCAGATTTCCTACGAGCCAACTGCCTCCTGGTCGACCTAAAAGGCCGGTGTTTGGTCCACGGCGAGACGTTCCAGACTTTCCAGCTAGGAGAAGCCAAGCTACCGGCCTTTCACCTGGATTCCATGACCCTCTTGGGTAACGAATTCGCCAGGGTGTTGGTGGAATTCCCCTCCATAGTCACCCCGCAGTTCTCCACAGCCAACCCCAAGCACGGCGTGCAGCACCACATCCCCACGCAAGGACCGCCACTGCACGCCTGAGCTCGCAGGCTCCCACCCGACATGCTCCACTTCGCCAAAGAGGAGTTCCATAAGATGGAAGAGATGGGAATCGTACACCGCTCAGACAGCCCGTGGGCATCCCCGCTGCACATGGTGCCCAAGTCCGCAGGAGGATGGAGGCCCTGCAGAGACTACAGAAGACTCAACGACGCCACAACCACTGACAGACACCTGGTACCCCACATCCAGGATTTCACGGTGAACCTGCACGGAGCAACCATCTTCTTGAAAATCTACCTGGTCAGGGGATACCATCAGATCCCAGTGCACCCTGACGACATGCCCAAGACAGCCCTCATCACCCCGTTCAATTTGTTTGAATTCCTGAGGATGCCTTTCAGTCTCAAGAATACAGCCCAAACTTTCCAAAGGCTCATGGACTCAGTGGGATGCGGCCTGGATTTCGTTTTCATTTACTTGGACGACATCCTGGTGGCCAGCAGTTCACACCAAGAACACACGGCACATTTGTGCCAGCCCTGCAATGCCTGAGCAGTCAATCTGGTGAAGTGCCAGTTCAGGCTGATGGAGATCGACTTCTTGGGCCACAGAGTCAACCGACATGGCGCAGTTCCCCTACCAGACAATGCCCAGGCCATCCGCCAGTTTCCCAAGCCCAGCACGGTCAAGGGCCTGCAGGAGTTCGTAGGGATGGTCAACTTTTATCATCGGTTCATGCCGGCGGCGGCATGCATCATGAGACCCTTGTTCAGCCTGGTGGCCGGCAAGGCCAAAGAGGTGGCATGGGAAGCGGAGTCCATGGGGGCGTTCGAGCAGGCCAAGGAGGCGCTGGCAAAGGCGGCCCTCCTAGTGCACCCAAGAGTTGATGTACCCACGGCACTCACAGTTGACACTTCCGACACGGCGGTTGGCAGAGTCCTGGAGCAGCTCGTCGAGGGCCAGTGGCAACCACTCGCTTTCTTCAGCCGGCACCTACGGCTACCAGAGGTGAAGTACAGTGCTTTCGACAGATAGTTGCAAGCGCTCTACCTGGCTGTCCGGCATTTCCGATACTTCCTCGAGGGAAGGGAGTTCACCGTGTATACAGACCACAAGCCCCTCACCTTCGCACTGGCCAAGGTATTGGACCCATGGTTGGCTCGGCAGCAGAGGCACCTGTCCTTTATTTCAGAATTCACCGCGGACGTCCGCCATATCACAGGGAAGAACAACGTCGTCGCCGACACACTGTCTCGCCCCAGCCTCCACTCAGCGGGCATATCGTCCTCAGGAATAGACTATGTGGCACTTGCGGAAGCACAATGGTCGGACACCGAGATCCCGGCTTACTGCACCGCCGTTTTGGGGCTCCCGTTGGAGGACGTCCCCATTGGCCCGGCAGCAGATCGACTCCTGTGCGACGTGTCTACTAGCAAACCCCGACCCATGGTACCAGCAGCCTGGAGGCGCCAGGTGTTCGACACGCTGCACGACCTGGCCCACCCGTCCATCCAGGCGTCCATCAAGCTGGTAGCGGACAGATTCGTCTGGCACGGCTTGCACAAACAGGTCGGACACTGGGCCAGGACCTGCGTACACTGCCAGACCGCCAAAGTCCAGCGGCACGTGAAGGCTCCCCTCCAGCAGTTCCAGCTGATGCACAGGAGGTTCCAACACATCCATGTGGACATCGTCGGCCCCCTGCCGGTCTCCTGGGGCGCAGGGGTATATCTTTACCATGGTAGACAGGTTCACCAGATGGCCGGAAGCCGTACCACTTGCAGACATGTCCACTAAGTCCTGCGCCAGGACGCTCATTGCAAACTGGATTGCCAGGTTCGGCCTCCCAACGGACATCACCTCCGACAGAGGGGTGAAGTTCACGTCTGGTTTGCGGACAGCACTGGCGCAGTTCCTGGGCACCCAGCTGCATCACATCACAGTGTACCATCCCCAGTCCAAAGGTTTGGTAGAGCGATTCCACCAGCATCACAAGTCAGCCTTGATGGCGCGCCTCAGGGGCCCCAACTGGACAGATGAGCTTCCCTGGGTCCTACTGGGCATACGCACAGCCCCCAAGGAGCACCTGGGCACCTCCTCAGCGGAATTGGTCTATGGCACCCCCCTGACGGTCCCAGGCGAGTTCATACCAGAGGCCTGAGGTTCGGAAGAAACTCCAGCAGCGGTACTAACGAGGCTGCGGGACAAGGTAGGGACCCTGCCACCGGTCCCGACCTCCAGGCATGGTCCCACACCATCCTTCACCCCTAAAGACCTCCGAGTCTGTGAATACGTTTTTATTCGCAGGGGCATGCACAGGTCACCTCTACAGCGGCCATACGAAGGACCCTTCAAGGTGATCCAGCACAACGGATCCACGTGTGTCGTGGAGGTGGGTGGCCGTGAAGAGACTTTTACAGTGGGCCGCCTCAAACCGGCGCACTTGGACATTGAGCAACCAGTGAGGGTACCCGCACAGCGTCGGCATGGCCGGCCAACCAGGCAAGCCACACGGACTGGGGGCTCCACTCCCCCGATGGACGTTTCTTGGGGGGGGGTGTGGCGGCCCGCACACGTGGGACTCGAACTGCCATCGGGAGCCACGGGCAGACATGCGGTAGTACGTTTTGAACTACTCGCTCGGGTCGGACCCTCCGGGGGACAGTCGGACGTCACTCCTGCCCCGCGGGTCGCAGGGGCCCATGGGTGGGGAGTTTTCGCACGCTTTGGAGAACCATTAAAGGATTTTGAGTTCAGTACTCTCTGCCTCCGTGTGTTCCTTGAGTAGCACGTTGCGTGCGGCTACAACAGCACAATTCAGGCCCTTCAGCCCACAAAGCTGTGTTGAACATGTCCTGACCTTAGAGACCAATAGCCCTCTATTTTTCTCTGCTCCATGTACCTATCCAAAAGTCTCTTAAAAGACCCTATCGTATCCGCCTCCACCACTGTTGCCGGTAGCCCATTCCACGCACTCAGGGGTGAGTAAAAATCTTACCCCTGACATCTCCCCTATACCTACTCCCCAGCACCTTAAACCTATGTCCTCTTGTGGCAACCATTTCAGCCCAAGGAAAAAGCCTCTATCTACCCGATCAATGCCTCTCATCATCTTGTACACCTCTATCAGGTCCCCCCTCATCCTCCGTCTCTCCAAGGAGAAAAGGCCGAGTTCCCTCAACCTGCTTTCATAAGGCATGCTCCGCAATCCAGGCAGCATCCTTGTTAAGTTTTATTTCAGCCCCCATTTCCAAGGTCATGTAAATCATCAAATCTTCATGTGCGAATTTCTCTCCACAATCCCCACCCACCTGAAACTGCAGCTTTCTTATTGTTCTTCAGAGAAGTGAAAGTAAATTGTCGGAGATCCTCCATGAATGGGAGTTGGACGTAGGTCAAACACTGATGGGAGAAGAGCCATGACAACACATTAGTTTGGAGTTTGCAAGTGATATAGTCTCAATTTAATTCTGTTGCAACATCAAAATGATAGATCCACAAGTGCCGGAGATATGCAGCAAACTCAGATTCAGTCTCAGGTCTGATTCCCAAATATACTGTATCTTCTTGGCAGATTTACAAAATTTCTGCTGAAGCCTTAAAAATGCTTCCACTTGCAGAAAATTTCATCATTTCCCCCTTCCCATTCAGGCCAAAGTAATATAATCGATATATCTAACAAAATCCCAGCTCATTACCTCATATTTATCTTTAATCAAAGGAAAGGCCACTCCAATTTGTGGGTTTGATCTCCGGTCGTAAACATAACGAACTATTGCCACCATTTCCAGTTCTTCCAATGAGTGAATCAGTGCAGACAAAGCCACCGCAGCATGCTGGGAAGCAAGAAAAATACTGCAGTCAACACAACAGAATTCTACAAATGCTAAATTGCTGCAATCTTTATTAAGGGAGAAGGGAAAGGCAGTTACAACAGGACAGGCAGCCTGGGATAGCAACCAGCATTGTAAGAGTCAGATTAATCAAGGAGAATGAGTATGGATTTGATAAGGGAAGGCCTTGTGTGACTAACTTAAATGAATTCTGAGCTCTGTGGCTCAGAATGGAAGGGGGGAGAAGAGGAGGGCAATAGTAACAGGGGATTTATTGGTTACAGGCACAGACACGAGATTCTGTGGGCAAGAACGAGACTCCCAGATGGTATATTGCCTCCCATATGCCAGAGCCAGAGACATCTCAGATCGAGTCCACAGAATTCTTAAGGGGGAGTGTGAGCAGCCAAAAGTCGTGTTATGCATTGGAAAAGGGATGAGGTCCTGAAGAGTGAATGCAGGAAGTTAGGAAGGAAGCTAAAAAGCAGGCAGTAATCTCTGGACTGCTGCCTGTGCCATGCACCAGTGACCATGAGAATAGGAAGATATGGCAGACAAATGAGTAGCTGAAGAGTTGGTGCAGGGGGCAGTGTTTCAGATTTGTGATCATTGGGATCTCTTCTGGGGAAGGTATGACCTGTACAAAAGGGACTGGTTGCACATGAACTCGAGGAGGACCAACATCCTTGCAGGAAGGTTTGCGAGAGCTGTTGGGGAGGACTTAAACTAGGTTGGCAGGGGGATGGGAACCAGAGTGTCCTCAGCCCTCTACTCCCTATACACTCATGACTGTGTGGTCAGATTCTGCTCTAACTCCATCTACAAGTTTGCAGATGATACCACCGTTGTCGGCCGTATCTCAGTGATGTGGTGGAGTACAGGAAGGAGACAGAGAGCTGAGTGGAATGGTGTCATGACAACAACCTTTCCCTCAGTCAACAAAACAAAAGAGCTGGTCATTGACTTCAGGAAAGGGGGCAGTGTACATGCACCTGTCTACATCGTGGTGCTGAGGTTGAGAGGGTTGAGAGCTTCAAGTTCCTGGGAGTGAACATCACCAACAGCCTGTCACGTAGAAGCCACGGCCAAGAGAGCTCACCAGTGCCTCTACTTCCTCAGAAGGCTAAAGAAATTTGGACTGTCCCCTTTGACTCTCATCAACTTTTACCGATGTACCACAGAAAGCATCCTATCTGGGTGTATCATGGCTTGGTATGGCAACAGATCTGCTCAGGACCGCAAAAAACTGCAGAGAGTTGTGGACACAGCCCAGCGCATCACGGACACCAGCCTCCCCTCCTTGGACTCTCATTGTCTTTACCTCTCATTGTCTTGGTGAAGCAGCCAGCATAATCAAAGACCCCACTCACCCAGGACATTCTCTTTTCTCTCCTCTTCCATCGGGTAGAAGATACAGGAGCCTGAGGGCACGTACCACCAGACTTAAGGACAGCTTCTACCCCACTGTGATAAGACTATTGAACAGTTCCCTTATACAATGAGATGGACTATGACTTCACGATCTACCTTGTTGTGACCTTGCACCTTATTGCACTGCACTTTCTCTGTAGCTGTGACACTTTACTCTGTACTGTTATTGTTTTTACCTGTACTACATCAATGCACTCTGTACTAACTCAATGAAACTGCACTGTGTAATGAATTGACCTGTATGATCGGTATGCAAGACAAGTTTTTCGCTGTACCTTGGTACAAGTGACAATAATACACCAATACCAATACCAGATGATGGAGCAGTGGGTATAAAGGTAGATGCAATGTGCAGAGGGACTGTGACAAAGGATAAGCAGTGGATAGGGCATAAACACAGTCAGTTGGATGGGTTGAAACATGTTCACTTTAATGTGAGAAGTATCAAGAATAAGATAATGAACTTAGAGCACCGATGAGTACATGGAATTACAATATTGTGGCCATTACAGAGACTTAGAGACTTGGCTGTCACAAGGGCAGGATTGGCTGCTTGATGTTCTGGGATTTAGATGTTTGAAAAGAGATAGGGTGGGAGGGAAAAGGGATAGGGAGGGAGATAAAGGTGTGGGGGGGGTCGGGGGGGGGGGGTTCAGGAGTGGCATTGCTAATCCCGCAGAAAGCATCTGGCCCAGATGGTGTCCTTGGCTGTGTCCTCAGATCCTGTGCAGATCAGCTGGCAGGGGTATTTGCAGACATTTTTAACCTCTCCCTGTTTCAATCTGAGGTTCCCACCTGCTTTAAGAAGGCTTCCATCATCCTAGTACCTAAAAAAACAAGGTTTCGTGCCTTAATATTCTACGTCTCTTGTCAACCACGGTTCCTTCACTCTACCATCCTTACCTTGTCTCAATGGGACAAACCTATCCAGAACCCCAAGCAAGTACTCCCAAAACAACCTTCACATTTCCACTGTGCACTTCCCATGAGCCTCCCATGAAGGACTTTATCAAATATGTAAAAATCCATGTATAAAACAATGACTTGCCCTGCACAAAGCCATGCTGATTGTCACTTAACGAAACATCGGAATCAGAATCACATTTATTATCACTCACATGACGTGAAATTTGTTGTTTTTGTGGCAGCAGTACAGTGCCAAGACAAAATCTTAAGTTACAAATAAATAGTGCAAACAAAAAGGGATAATGAGGCAGGGTTCATGGGTTGTTCAGAGATCTATGGCGGAGGGGAAGAAGCTGTTCCTGAATCGTTGAGTTTGGGTCTTCAGACTCCTGTACCTCCTTTCTAATGGTAGTAATGAGAAGAGGGTGTGTCCCAGATGGTGAGGGTCCTGGATGACAGAGGCCGCCTTCTTGAGGCACCACCTGTTGAAGATGTCCTCGATGGTGGGGACGGTTGTGTCCGTGATGGAGCTAGTCAAGTCTACAACCCTCTGCAGCCTCTTGTGATCCTGTGCATTGGAGGCCCCATACCAGGCTGTGATGCAACCAGTCAGGATCCTCTCTACCATACATCTACAGAAATTTGTAAGAGCCTTTGGTGAAATACCAATTCTCCTCAAACTCCCAATGAAGTAGAGCCACTGGCGTGCCTTCATCATGATTGCATCAATGTGTTGGTCCCAGGATATATCCTCTGAGATGTTGACGCCCAGGGACTTGAAGCTGCTCACCCTTTCCACCGCTGACTCCTCAGAGGACTGCTGTGTGTTCTCCTGACTTCCTGATAGAGGAGCCTGAGGACACATACCACCAGACTCAAGGACAGCTTCTATCCCACTGTTATAAGACTATTGAACGGTTCCCTTACACGATGTGATGGACTCTTAACCTCACAATCTACCTTGTTTTGACCTTATTGTCTACCTGCACTGCACTTCTTCTGTAGCTGTGACACTTTATTCTGTATTCTGTTATTGTTTTTACCCTGTACTACCTCAATGCACAGTGTAATGAATTGATCTGTACGAACAGTATGTAAGACAAGTTTTTCACTGTACCTCAGTACAAGTGACAATAATAAACCAATACCAATACCCTTCCTAAAGTCCACAATCAGTTCCTCAGAACATAATTTCCCTTTGATAAATCCACGCTGACTCAGCTCAATCCTCACATAATAATCATGTCAGGCTAAACTGAACAAACACTTCCAAATGCAAAGAGTAGCAAATGTTTGGAAATCTCTTCTGCAAACAGCAATTAATGCTAGGTCAGTTGATTAATTTTAAAACTGATATTTATAGATTTACCTTAACCAAAGGTTTGAAAAAACATGGGGAAAGGGAGGAGCTCAAGGGACATTGTGGTGTAGCAATTAATGCTGCTGCTGCACAGCTCCATTGACTCTGGTTTGATCCTGGGCTCGGGTGTTTTCTGTATGGATTTTGCATTTGCTCCCTGTGGCCATGTGGGTTTCCCCTGGGTGCTCCACTTTTCTCTTACATCCCAAAGACACGCTGGTAGGTTAAATAGCTGCTGTAAATGACCACAGTATAGTTAGGTGCCAGGAAAATTTGGGGCAAGTTTGTAGGAAACTGAGGAAATAAGCAAGGGAATGGTACTGATGTCAATCCTCTGAGAACCAGCACACACTAGATAGCCCAAACGGCCTTTTATGCCCTGAGAAAATGTATGATGATATGGAGGTCATAAACCAGTCATGAGCTGAGTGAATAGGTCAATGGACCTGAACAGTCTTCCCCTGTTTCTAAAGCACCCCATGTCAACCTTTCTTTCCAATATTTGTGTGTTATTCTCGGCCTTACTGCTCTCATTACATGGCATCCTCCAACTAACAATGCCAAGCTACCTTCAAGTGCTCTGAAAGCAAAAACACTGCAGATGCTGGAAATCTGAAATAGAAATGCAGAAAGCTCTGGAAATACTCAGGAGGTCAGGCAGCATCTGTGGAAAGAGAAACAGCACTAACATTTCACAGCAATGACCCCTCATCAGAATGTGCGATACTCCCTGAATCAGTTACTGGATGATTGAAAGAAAAAGTACTGCTCCTCCGGAACAGAGGTCAGGTATTTTAATCACATGAAATACACATCATAGCTCTGGGCTCAATCAGCATTACATGATCCCTAAAAATGTGTCAAAAAAATTTACAGGGTATGACTCCAAGTCCAGGAGAAATATCACAGGATGATGCCTGAGAACACAGATCGAAGTTCAACTGCTAATTGCAATGACATACATGCTCCTCACCTCATCATCTTTTGCAGCAAAGACTTTCAGCACCTGCCGTCCAACATAATAATGCCGCAAGACCTGTAAATCACAGAAAACACAGAACAGTGATATTTACCCAATTAAGGAGAAACTGAGAGATGAATTTACAAAACATACAACATCACAGACAATTAAAACCAAATCATCTTCTGCCTGGGCACAATAAAGCCTTCCAGATTTTACATCAAATTCTCTAAATATGCTCTTTCTTCCTGTCTATATCAGAACCTTTTCCACCTACCATCTTTAACGTTTCTTCTCTCTATGTAGTCTGGTTTGCTGACCGTGTTCCAGTATGCCAGAACCACAGCAACCACAAGTTACACAACCGTAGCATCTTATTCCATCTGCCACGTGTCCACTCTATTAGAGAAATTCCCTCTATCAGTTTTTATCATTATCAATTTCACCCACATTTTGCTGCTAATCAGCCTAACTTGCTTCTCTCTTTCTCTGGTCAGATGACCATAAAACATAGCGATGAAGGGTCACCCATCTGAAATATTAACTGTTTCTCTTTCCACAGATACTGCCTGACCTGGTAAGCTTTGTCAGCATTTTTCATTTTGCTTTTTTTAATTATTCTACACTCAAGGTGAGCCTGGCAGAGAAATGCCACCACCTTATCAGTAGCAACTCATTACACAGGCCTAGTGGTCAGTGTGCTGATAACAGTCTCCATTAAGCCATTTGACTTATCCTATCACATACATTCCCTTTGTTCAACACATCCCTACACCAACTTCCCTCCATTTGAACACCTGCTTGTATCTCTTTCTTTCCTAGTACAGGAAAGATTACAGATGTGAAATGTTAGCATTTTCTCTTTCCACAGATGCTATCTGACTTGCTGAGTTTTTCCAGCATTTCTGGTTTTCTTTCACATCACGGACACTTCTAAACATAACACTAATAGAAAATCAAAACCTTGCAGATGCTGAAAATCTGAAATAAAACATAGAAGAGTATAGCACAGGAACAGGCCCTTGGGCCCACAAAAGAACATAGAACACTACAGCACAGTACAGGCCCTTTGGCCCACAATGTTGTGCCAACATTTTATCCTGCTCTAAGATCTACCTAATCCTTCCATCCCACATAGCCCCCTATTTTTTTTTATCATTCATGTGTCCATCTAAGAGTCTCTTAAATGTCCCTAATGTATCTGCCCCAACAACCTCTGCCGGCAGTACATTCCACGCACCCACCACTCTCTGTGTAAAAAACTTACCCTGGACATCCCCGTTATACTGCAATCACCTTAAGTTATTTCCCCTCATGTTAACCATTTCCGCCTTGGGAAAAAGCCTCTGACCTATCCACACGATCAATGCCTCTTATCATCTTATATACCTCTACCAGGTCACCTCTCATCCTCCGTCTCTCCAAGGAGAAAAGGCCGAGTTCACTCAACCTGTTTTCATAAGGCATGCTCCGCATTTCAGGCAACATCCTTGTAAATCTCTTCTGCACCCTTTCTATGGCTTCCACATCCTTCCTGTAGTGATGTGACCAGAACTGAGCACAGTACTCCAAGTGGGGTCTGACCAGGGTCCTATATAGCTGCAACAATACCACCAGGTCATTTATAAAAATCACAAATAGTAAGGGTCTCAGTACAGATCCCTGAGGTACACCACTGGTCACCGACCTCCACTCAGAATACGACCCCTCAACAGCCACTCTTTGCCTTCTGTGGGCCAGCCAGTTCTGGATCCACACTGCAATGTCCCCTTGGATCCCATGTCTCCTCACCTTCTCCATAAGCCTCGCATGGGGTACCTTATCAAACGGCTTGCTGAAATCCATATACACTACATCTATTGCTCTCCCTTCATCTATGTGCTTAGTCACATCCTCAAAAAATTCAATCAGGCTCGTAAGGCAGGACCTGCCCTTAACAAAGCCATGCTGACTATTCTTGATGAAAGAAACATTACATCAAGCTTGGAATTCATTATGATGGGGAAGTAGGGGGATGAAGCTGATGCCTCTAACAAGGACAAATCTTTCAAGATGAAGGAGGAGTAGATCAGAAATGATAGTGAAAATTCAGCAAAGGATGGGACCGTGGGGAGAGATGGGGTTTCAGGAAAGTGAAAGGGATGAAAGATCTGGACCAAATGCAAGAGCTGTTGGAGGTTACAACCTTTGAGGTCTGAACGGAAGGAGCAAAGCCATCTATCGTAGCACTGAAAGCAGCAAAGAATAAAGAGGACTGAAGAGTAACCAATGTTGTTCCTAAATTTAAGGGAAATTGGGATAATCTAGGAAATTATAGGCTTGTGAGCTTCACATCAGTGGTATGGAAGCTATTACAGAGGATTCTTAGGGATAGGATTGAGGAACATTTGGAAGAACATGGGCTAATTAGGGACAGTCAGCATGGCTTTGTGCAGGGCAGGTCATGTCTTACAAACTTGATTGAATTTTTTGAGGAGGTGACCAAGTTGACTGATGAGCACAGGGCAGTGGATGTTGTCTATATGGACTTTTGTAAGGCATTTGACAAGGTTCCTCATAAGATATCTTTATTAGTCACATGTAAACGAAACACACAGTGAAATACATCTTTTGCATGGATTGTTCTGGGGGTAGCCCACAAATGTTGCTACGCTTCCGGCGCCAACATGGTATGCCCACAACTTCATGGCAGATTGATCAGGAAAATTGAGATGCACAGGATCCATGGTGACTTGGTAGTTTGGATTGAGAATTGGTTTGTCCACAGAAAACAAAGTGTAGTGGTAATGTTATTCTGGCTGGAGGTCTGTGACCAGTGGTGTTCATTTGGACAAAAACTTAGATGAGTTGGTTCATATGTTTGCAGACGACACAAAAATTAACAGAGATGTGGATAGTGAAGGTTGATTTACATTGAATAATGGGTGATTTTCTGTGTCCACAATGGGGACTAATAAGCTTGAGCACAGTTACTGTGGAGCAAAACTAATGTCAACTGAATAGAATATGGTCTACAGGGACTGTAAAGAACAGGCTAAACAAACATTTATATCGGCACTTACTTGTACTGACTTTGTAAATCCAAGTACACTGAAGCATTTCCCATTGGTTTTGTACTTCATCTGCTCCTGATCCACTTGTGAGAATGGGATAATGTCACTCCCATAACGGAACCCTGCAAAATAAAGAACATTCACCTGACCAATTTGATTGAATTTTTCTCGGGTAAAAAAAAATGTATTAATGAGGGCATTGAATTGATGTAGTCTACGTGAACTTTAGAAGATAGAACAAGGAAGAACACAGCACAGGAACAGACCTCTTGACATGATGCCAATTTTTACAAAAAATAACTAATATATTTGCACATGGTCTATATCCCTTCAACCCCTGTCTGTTTAAAAACCACAGAACAGTATAGCATAGGAACTGGCCCTTCAGCCCACAATGTCTGTTGCCGAAATTAAATCTCTTCTGCTTGCACATGATTTATATCCCTCCGTTGCCTGCATATTCATGTGTCTATCTAAAAGCCTCTTAAACACTACTGTCGTATCTGCTTCCACCACCACCCCGGCAGCCTGTTCTAGGCACCCACTGCTCTGTGTTTAAAAAAAAATCTCCCTTAAACTTTACCCCTCTCAGCTTAAATGCACGTGCTCTAGTATTCGACATGTCTATCCTGGGGAAAAGATTCTGACTGACTATGCCTCTCATAATTTTATATACTTCGAACATGTCACTCCTCAGCCTCCAGCCTCAGACAAAACAATCCCAAGTTTGTCCAATTTCACCTTGTAGCTCATACCCTCCAATCAGACAGACAGCCAGAATCTTATTCCCAGTAGAGAAATGTCAAATACTAGAGGGCATAGCTTCAAGGTAAGAGGGGGAAAGTTTAAAGAGGATGTGCTGGAACTTTTGAAAAACATTAGGATAGATAAGTCACCAAGGCCGGACGGGATATATCCAAGGTTATTATGGAAAGCGAGGGAAGAGATTGCTGCGCCTTTGGCGATTATCTTTGCATCCTCACTGGCCACAGGAGTAGTGCAAGATGATTGGAGAGTGGCAAATGTAGTTCCTTTGTTTAAGAAAGGGAGTAAGGATAACCCTGGGAATAACAGACAGGTGAGTCTTCCTTCAGTGGTGGGCAAATTACTGGAGAAGATTCTTAGAGACATGATTCATGGGCATTTAGAGAAGCATAGGCTGATGAGGGACAGTCAGCATGGCTTTCTGAGGGGTAGGTCATGCCTTACAAGCCTGATTGAATTCTTTGAAGATGTGACAAAGTACATTGATGAAGGTTGAACAGTGGATGTGGTGTACATGGATATTAGTCAGGCATTTGATAAGGTTCCTCATGGAAGACTCATTCATAAAGTCAGGAAGCATGGGATCCAGGGAAACTTGGTTGTGTTGATTCAGAGTTGGCTCACCCATAGAAGACAGAGGGTAGTGGTAGATGGAGCATATTCTGGCTGGAGGTCGGTGACCAGTGGTGTTCCCCAGGGAGCTGTTCTGGGACCCCCTGCTCTTTGTGATTTTGTTTTATATATACGAATGACTTGGATGAGGATGTGGAAGGGTGGGTTAGTAAGTTTGCTGATGACATGAAGGTTGGTGGTATTGTGGAGAGTGTCGAAGGATGCTGTAGATATTGATGGAATATATTGATAGATATTGGTAGAATGCAGAGCTGGGCTGAGAAGTGGCAGATGGAGTTCAACCTGGATAAAAGTGAAGTGATGCACTTTGCAAGATCGAATTTGAAGGCAGAATACAAGGTTAATGGCAGGACTCTTAGCAGTGTGGAGAAACAGGGATATTGGGATCCATGTCCATAGATCCCTCAAGGTTGCTGTGCAGGTCGGTAGGGTTGTTAAGAAGGCATATGGAGTGTTGGCCTTCATTAGTCAGGGTATTGAGTTCAAGAGCTGCGAGGTAATGTTGTAGGTCTATAGAACTCTGGTCAGACCACACTTGGAGTATTGTGTTCAGTTCTGATCTGGTTCAGGAAGGATGTGGGTGCAGAGGAGATTTACCAGGATGTTGCCTGGACTGGAGAACATGTCTTATGAGGATAGGTTGAGTGAGCTAGGGCCTTTCTCTTTGGAGAAAGGATGAGAGGTGACTTGATTGAGGTGTACAAGATGATAAAAGGCATAGATCGAGTGGACAGTCAGAGACTTTTTCCCAGGTTGGAAATGGTTAACACGAGGGGGCATAATTTTAAGGTGATTGGAGGAAGGTATAAGGGGGATGTCAGAGGTAAGTTTTGTTTTACACACAGAATAGTGGGTGCATGGAATGCATTGCTGGCAATGGTTGTGGGGACAGATATTAGGGACATTTAAGAGGCTCTTAGATAGCTACATGAATGACAGAAGGATGGAGGGCTATGTTGGAGGGAAAAGTTAGATAGATAATAGAGAAGGATAAAATGCCGGCTCAACATCGTGGGCCGAAGGGCCTGTACTGTGCTCCAGTGTTCAGATTCTATGTTCTGAATCTGAAACCCTGCCCCCTGCACCAACTCCTCAGCTTTGCTTAAAAATTTTTGGTCCTCCTTTATTCTAAAGTCCTCTCTCTCCTCAGTCCTACTATTTCGGGCCAATTTATTAATCTTTCTTGGATTTAACCCAATCTTTTGTCAGACATGAATGAGTTAAATTTCCTTTTGAGTCTTTGTGCCATGAAGAAATGTGTATTTCTGCAAATTATACATTGTTCCATTAATTGCAATCATTACCAGTCCACCATCAGAGAGAGTCACAGAGTTGTACAGCATGGAAATAGGCCCTTTGGGCCACAATATTGTGCCGATATTTTATCCTGCTCTAAGATCTATCTAACCCTTCCCTCCCACATAGCCCCCCATTTCTCTTATCATTCATATGTCTATCTAAGAGTCTCTTAAATGTCCCTAATGTATCTGCCCCCACAACCTCTGCCGGCAGTGCGTTCCACACACCCACCACTCTCTGTGTAAAAAAAAACAACTTACCCCTGATATTCCCCCTTATATTTTCCTCCAATCACCTTAAAATTATGTTCCCTCATGTTAGCCATTGTCACCCTGGGAAAAAGTCTGACTGTCTACGCGATCTATGCCTTCTATCATCTTGTAAACCTCTATCAAGTCACCTCTCATCCTCCTCCTCTCCAAGAGAAAAGCCCTAGCTCACTCAACCTATCGTCATAAGACATGCTCTCCAATCCGGGCAAAATCCTGGTAAATCTCCTCTGCACCCTCTCTAAAGCTTCCACATCCTTCCTATAATGAGGCGACCAGAACTGAACACAATACTCCTAGTGTGGTCTAACCAGAACTCTATAGAGCTGCATCATCACCTTGTGGCTCTTGAACTCAATACCCCGACTACCGCACGGTATGGTACTGCACGGTAGTGTAGCGGTTAGCGTAACGTTTTAAAGTGCCAGCGACCCGGGTTCAATTCCCGCCACTGTCTGTAAGGAGTTTGTATGTTCTCCCCGTGTCTGCGTGGGTTTCCTCCGTGTGCTCCGGTTTCCTCCCACATTCCAAAGATGTACAGGTTAGGAAGTTGTGGGCATGCTATGTTGGCGCTGGAAGCATGGCGACAATTGCGGGCTGCCCCTCAGAACACTACGTAAAAAATGCACCTCACTGTGTGTTTCGATGTATATGTGACGAATAAAGATCTTATCTTATCTGAAGGCCAACACACCATATGACTTCTTAACAACCCTATCAACCTGCACGACAACCTTGAGGGATCTGGGGACGTGGACCCCTAGATCCCTCTGTTCCTCCACACTGCTAAGGGTCTCCCTATCCTTTGCTTCTCCCTATCCTAAATTCTCTTTGAGGTTCCCAGCTTGATCACTTCTCCTGGGATGAGAGTTCTACCACTTTGACAAGTCTAACAGATGCCTACACCACAGCCTTTCTGACCTCGTACCTCATGATGCCTCTCACAAACTCTGGCTGCTCGGACCTCATCCCTGCAGGATCCCCTCACCCCAGAAGAAAACTGTTTCAAAGTAGGGTCAGGTTATTAATGTGCAGTTTAGAGAAGGGGAACTAACAAAACTGACTATGGATTTGAACAAGGTACCTTGAATAGTGTCCTCCATTGTAACTTCAGTCTCGTTGTCATCATTTAAGCAGTAAACAGTCTCTCTCCTCACATCCTCCTTGCGCAGAGTTTTGGCATCAACAGATATCCAGCTCTTCTTAATCTTTTCCTCGGTTATCTGTTTGAAGAGTTTTGAATGTGATTCACCAGTGGAATTCACCAGATGTTTGATGGATGGAATGTAGAGTAATTGGTAGGGAGATAACTTCAATGAGATAAAAAGATCAAGCGAGGTTAATCAAAGGGGAAAACAGTAATGTGACAATGGGAGTTGTGTCTCTGGGCCTGTACTCAATGGAGTTCAGAAGGATCTCAATGAAACCCAGTGGATACTGAAAGGCCTGGATAGAGTGGAGAGGATGTTTCCATTAGTTGGAGAGTCTAGGATCCGAGGGCACAGCCTCAGAATAAAGGGACATCCCTTTAGAACTGAGATGAGGAGGGATTTCTTCAGCCAGGGGATGGTGAATCCGTGGAATTTGTTGCCACAGAGGGCTGTGTAGGCTAGGTCATTGGGTGTATTAAGGTAGAAATCGATGGGTAAGGGGGTTAAGGGTTACAGGGAGAAGGTGGGAGAATGGGGTCGGTTAGAAAAAATCAGCCGTGATTGAATGGTGGAGCAGACTCTGAGCAAAATGGCCTAATTATGCTTCTATATCTTATGGGCTTATAGGAGACGTTTCAGGTACAAGCATCGTCTCGAGCTAAAATGTCTACTGTCCATTTCCATCCTCCAACAGCTCATATTTTGCTACATTATTATCTATGATTTCATATTAATGACCTGGAGGAGGGGCATTGTGTCCAGTTGGCTGATGACAAGAAAATGTGCGGGGGGTGGGGGGGGAGGAGGAGAAGGCAGCATTTTGCAATGGGGATATTTTGGACAGCAGCAGGAAGAATGAGTGTAAATGGGTAAAGAGGGAGAAAGCAAAGGCCACTTAAGGACAATGGAGGGAATTTAAACCTGAAGCCAGAGGAAGTGGGCGAGGTACTAAACGAGAGAAGCAAAGGACTGCAGATGCTGGAATCTAGATGAAAAACACTATGGTGCTGGAGGAACTCAGCAGGCCAGACAGCATCCATGGAGAAAGCAGGCAGTTAATGTTTCGGGTCAGGACCCTTCTCCAGGAGGGGCATAGATAAGATGAATAGCCAAGTTCTTTTCCCCAGTGTAGCGGAATCTAAAACTAGAGGGCCAAGGCTTAAAGTGAGAGGGGAAAGATTTACGAGGTACCCGAGGAGCAACTTCTTCATGCAGAGGGTGGTAAGGGTAGGGAACAAGCTGCCAAAGGAAGTGGCAGAGGCAGGTACAATTACAACATTTGAAAGGCATTTGGACAGTTATGTGGATAGGAAAGCTTTAGAGGAATATGGGACTAGCTCAGTTGGGCCAGATGATTGGCATTGCCAAGTTGGGCCGAAGGCTCTGCTTGCATGCTATATTACTCTATGAGCACTTGGCATCAGTGTTCACCAAGGACAAGGACATGGAGGACAGCAAGATTAGGGAGAGATGCTGATATTTTAGGGCATGTTGATATCAAAAAGGTGGTGGTAGCAGGTCTCTTGAAGAACATTAAGGTGGATGTCCCTAGGGCTTGATGGGATCTATCCCAAGTAATTGAGAGAGGTAAGAGAAGGGATTGCTAGGGCCTCAAAAGAGTTATTTGTATCCTCTCTAGCCACAAGTGAGGCTCAGCAGACTGGAGAATAGCCAATGTTGTACCTCTGTTTAAGGGCAATAGAGACAAACCAGGAAATTAACTGCCAGTCATCCTTACATCAGTGGTAGGGAAATTATTGCAGAGGATTCTTAGGAACAGGACCTACTCACATTGGGAAAAGCATGGACATATTAGGGATAGTGAGCACGGCTATGTGCAGGGGAGGACATGTCTCACAAACTTGATTATGTTTTTGAGGAGATGACAAAGATGATTGTTGTATACATGGATTTTAGTAAAGCTTTCAACAATGTCCCTTATTCCAGAACATTAAGACATGTAGGATCCATATAGACTGCTAGATTTGACTCAAAATTGGCTTGGCCATAGAAGATGAGGAGGGTAGTGGTTGGAGGGGTGTTATTCTGTCTGGAGGAATGTGACCAGTGGTGTTCTACAAGGATCAGTACTAGGACCTTTTGTGTGTTATATATAATATACAAATTATTTGGACAAAAATATAGGTGGGCTGATATATAGTTTGCAGATGACATGAAGATTGGCAGAGTTGTGGATCGTGAGGAATGTTGTCAAAGGATTCAGCAACATATCGACCAGTTACAAATATGGGAAGAGAAATGGCAGACCGAGCTTAGTTCAGACAAGGATGAGGTGTTGCACTTGGGAGGGCAAATGTAAGAGGAAAGTATACACTCAATGGCGGGACCCTCAGGAGCATTGATGTACAGAGGGATCTTGGGGTGCAAACCCACAGCTGCCTGAAAGCGGTAACATAAGTAGATAGGGTGGTAAGGAAGGTTTATGGCATGCTTGCCTTCATCAGTCGGGGTGTTGAGTATAAAAGTCGTTAAGTCACGTTGCAGCTGTTTAAAACTTTGGTTAGGTCATATTTGGAGTACTGGGTACAGAGTACTGGGTACAGAAGAGGTTTACCAGAATTGACTGAATTTCAGGGTATGAGCTATAAAGGAGTTGGACCAACATGGATTGTTTTCTCTGGAGCATCAGAGGCTGAAGGGGGTTCCTGATAGAATTATATAAAATTATGAAAGGCATAGATAGGGTATTTGACACTTCTACCCTTTTTCCCCAGGGTGGAAATATCAAATACCAAGGGGAATAGCTTTAAGGTGAGAGGAGGAAAGTTTAAAGGCAATTTACAGAGCAAGACTTTTTTTTGCAGAGTGGTGGTGTCTGGAACAGGCTGCCAGGGGAAGTGGCAGAAGCAGATACAATAGCAATGTTTAAGAGACACTTAGACAAGCACATGAACAGGTAAGAAATGGAGGGATATAGATCATGTGCAGGCAGATGGGATTAGTTTGGATTGGCATCATGGTCAGCACAGGTATCATGGACTGAAGGGCCTGTTCCTGTGCCATACTGTTCTATGTTCTAATGTGGGAAAGTGTGAGGTTATGCACTTCAGTACAAGGAATCCATATGCAGACTATTATCTAAATGGAAAAAGATTTGAGGCAGGTGCAGCAAGTGGTTGGGGAGACAAAGGACTTATTGTCTATTATTGCAAGGGAGTTGGAATTTAGAAGTATTACTACAATTGCACAATGTATTAATGAGAGCACACTTGAAGTACTGTGCACAGTTTTAGTCCCTTTATCTAAGAAGGGATATCCTGGCAATGGAAGCAGCTCAAAGGAAATTCACCAAGCCAATTCCTGGGATGAGAGAGTTGTCCTATCATGAGCAGCTAAGGAAATTAAATTTATACTCTTGGAAGTGTAGAAGAATGAGGAATGATCTTACTGAGACATTTAAAACCGTGAGCGGGCATAACAGATGGCAAGATGTTTCCACTCATGGAATAATTTCAAACTGGGGAACATAGTTACAAGATTAAAACTAGGGTGCACAGGAATTTGTTCTCAGAGGTTTGGTCCATTTCTGGAATTCTGTACTCCAGAAGGTTGTGGAGGCTAGATCATTGGCAGTATTTAAATAGAAAGTAGATAGATTTTTGATAGATCAGGAAACTGAGGGCTATAGAGGACTTGCACAGAAGAGGTGATGATGCCTGTGGCAGATCAGGCATGGTAGCATAGAGGGCAGACAAGGGAATGTAAAGGGTAGGCACAGTAGTGTAGCGGTTAGCATAACACTATTACAGCACCAGAGACCCTGGTTCAATTCCAGCTGCTGCCTGTAAGGAGTTTGTACATTCTCCCCATGTCTGCGTGGGTTTCCTCTGGGTACTCCAGTTTCCTCCCACATTCCAAAAACGTACGGGTTAGGAAGTTGTGGGCACGCTATGTTGGTGCCGGAAGCATGGCAACACTTGCGGGCTGCCCCTGAACACTACACAAAAGATGCATTTCACTGTGTTTCGAAGTACATGTGATTAATAAAGATATCTAATCTTATAATTATGATGAATGGTGGGGCAGGCTGAGGGATTGAATAGCCTACTGCTGCTCCTATTTTCTTATGTCCGCACAAGCTTTACAATCCCATTGCCCCCATGCTCTCCACTCCCACTATACCCATGCTCCTGCACTTCTTATCCTGATCCACTCCACTCATATTGCCCTTCACTCCCATTGTTCCCCAGATCGCTTCATTGCCAAACTCTCATCCATTATGAAATATGTTTTACTTCCTTGATTTCAGTATAAAAGTTACAACTTACTGCTTTGTATGCCACAATGTTAATGGTGATTTTGGAGCCAATGGTGAGTTGGCATGGCCATGCCATAGGCTTCCTTTCGATTTTCTTAAATATGGACAATTGTTCAACACTTTCCCTAATTCAGAGAAAAAATTATGTTTATTTAAATTAAAACTAAATTATACAATAAATTCACAGAACTGGATTTCAAATACAATTGTTTAATGGTGCAGGTGACAGTTTGGCTGTTGAGGATTCTTTAGAAAAGGATCTACTCACCTACAGATTCCAGGTAACACTTCTGCTACATAGAACAGTACAGCACAGGAATAGGATCTTCAGCTGATGACGTCTGTACCAAGCATGATGCCAAATTAAACTAATCCCTTCTGTCTGCACATGATCCATATTCCTCCATTCCCTGCATTCACATGCCTATCTAAAAGCCTCTTGAATACCTGCTTCCACCATGACCCCTGGCAACACCCTGTGGTACACCACTGGTCACAGGCTTCCAATTAAAAAAGCAACCCTCCACCATCTTCTTTCTCCTGTTACCAAGCCAATTTTGGATCCAATTTGGTGGTTCTGGAATTTGCATAAACCAGACAGAGTTGTTTCAATATCACCTACAGAAATTTGCTGGTCCTGTTGGGGAGGGTCTCACATAAATCTATTCTCAACCTCCACTGCTCAAAGAAAAACAAACCCAGCCTATCCAGTCTCCCCCAACAGAAACACACTTTCCCTGGCAATATCCTGGTGAATCTCTTCTGCACCCACTCCAATGCAATTATGGACTTCTTATAGTGTGGTAACCAGCAATGCACACAATATTCTACTTGTCAAGCTATCCCGTGCCAGCATTTCGGGAAGTCTAACCACAGAGAGTGGTGGGTGCCTGGAATGCACTGCCAGGGGTAGTGGTGGTGGAGGCAGATACAATAGAGGCATTTAAGAGGCTCTTAGATAGCACATGAATAATGTGCAGGCAGGAGGGATTAGGTGTCATTAGCTTAATTAGCTTGGCACAATATCTTGGTCAGAAGGCCTGTTCTTGTGCTGTACTGTTCTGTGTTCAATGACCAAAGTGCCCTCCACCCCCTCAGTCACTTGTCCTGTCCTATTTTCCAAGAGTAGGTCAGGTTTTGCCCACTCTAGTAGAACACACAACATCTGCTCACAATATACTTTTGTCAGGTTCTCTCTTGCGGTATCGAAATCAGCATTCCCCCAATTTAAGAACTTAATGTGAAGACCAACCTTTTCTCTTCCATAACTACCTTGAATTATGACTACCTGAATCTTCTATTACTCCAGAACATTAAGCTGTCAGTCCCAACCTTCACTCAACTATGTTTCTGTGATTACAATAATATCATAATTTCATGTGCTGATCTACACTCATATGACTTACCTGTGAGGTTCCTTGAATTCAAGTAAATACAAATGTGCCAACCAGCCCTCTACCCTTCCACCTCCCAACACCTCCTTAACCTGCCTCTGTCTGCTCTGCCCACTGGACTTGCCTGATTTATCCTCTACTTTCAGATCAATCTCTCAAAATGCCACACTGCTACTGCTCCCAACCCCCTGCCAAATTAGCTTAAACCCTCCTGAACAACATAAGCAAACCTCCCTGCAAGATTATTGGTTCCATTCCAGTTTAGCTGTTGTGAGGACCAAATGTCATTTTTTTTTGTGTTTGCTGATGATACAAAATTAAGTGGGGTGGTGATGAGTCAGGATGATGCAAAAAGGCTTCAACAAGATATGAAAAAGCTGAGGGAATACGGACAGTTGCCAGCAAGACAAAAGATCTGGTAATTGACTTCAGGAAGGCGGGCGGTGCACATGCTCCTGTTTGCATCAATGGTGGAGATGGTTGAGAGCTTCAGTTCCTTGGTGTAACGGGCTTTAGTTCCTAGCTTGTCCTGGTCCAATCATGAAGACGCTTTGGCTAAGAAAGCACACCACTGCCTCTACTTCCTCAGAAGGCTAAGGAAATTTGGCATGTCCCAGTTGACCCTCACCAACTTTTATAAATGCACCATAGAAAGCATCCTGTCCAGACACATCACAACTTGGTATGGCAACTGCTCTGCCCAAGGTGGCAAGAAATTGCAGAGAGTTGTGGACACAGCTCAGTCCACCATGAAAACCAGCCTCCACTCCATGTCTTCACTTCTCTCTGCCTCAGAAAAGCAGCCAGCATAATCAAAGACCCTTCCCTCTTCTCACCCTTCCATTGGGCAAAAGATACAAAAACTTGAAAACACACAGCACCAGGCTCAAGTACAGCTTTATTCTGCTGTTGTAAGACTCTTTTGAACGGACCTCTTGTATGTTAAAGGTGAACTCTTGATCTCATAATCTACCTCGCCATGGCCCTTGCACCTTATTAGAACATAGAACACTACAGCACAAGTACAGGCCCTTTGGCCCACAATGTTGTGCTGACATTTTATCCTGCTCTAAGATCTACCTAACCCTTCCCTCCCACATAGCCCCCTTTTTTTTATCATTCATGTGTCTATTTAAGAGTCTCTTAAATGTCCTTAATGTATCTGCCCCCACAACCTCTGTCAGCAGTGCATTCCACGCACCCACCACTCTCTGTAAAAAAAAAACTTACCCCTGACATCCCCCTTATACCTTCTTCCAATCACCTTAAAATTATGTCCCCTCGTGTTAGCCATTGACACCCTGGAAAAAAGTCTCTGCCTGTCCACTCGATCCATGCCTCGTATCACCTTGTACATCTCGATCAAGTCACCTCTCATCCTCCACTCCAAAGGGAAAAGCCCTAGCTCGCTCAACCTGTCCTCCTAAGACATGCTCTCTAATCCAGGCAGCATCCTGGTAAATCTCTTTTGCACCCTCTCTAAAGCTTCCACGTCCTTCCAATAATGAGGCAAACAGAACTGAACACAATACTGCAAGTGTGGTCTAACCAGAGTTCTATAGAACTGCAACATCACCTCATGGCTCTTGAACTCAATACTCTGACTAATGAAGGCCAACACTCCATATGCCTTCTTAACAACCCCATCGACCTGTGCGGCAGCCTTGAGGGATCTATGGACATGGACTCCACGATCCCTCTGTTCCTCCACACTGTTAACAGGCCTGCCATTAACCTTGTATTCTGCCTTCGAATTCAATCTCACAAAATGTATCACTTCACACTTATCCGGGTTGAACTCTATCTGCCACTTCTCAGTCCAGCTCTGCATTCTATCAATATCCTGTTGTAATCTACAGCAACCTTCTACACTATCCACACACCACCAACCTTTGTATCATTAGCAAACTTACTAACCCACCCTTCCACATCCTCATCCAAGTCATTTATAAAAATGCAGGTATAAAAGGGTGAGTTTCACGTGCAAAATCGGGAGTTGGGGCGAGATTTGGAGCAGGACGCTTGAAAAAAGGTGAGTGTCTGTGCCTGAGCTGGTTGCAAGAGTCTAAACAAGGCACATTTGTAAATTGTTACCTGCTGATTGGCTTATCAACAGCAGCAAATAAAGGTAAGGCAAGTATAAGTAGAGTAGCCATTGTGTGAGTGGACCAATGTTGGAGTGGGGAGTTAAGGCTTTGGTTTAAGAGGCTTCTGTGAGAAGAGGCAAAGGTAAGTGTCCGGTAAGTTCCTTTCTTTCTTTGATTTGGTGTTCCCTGTAGTGCAGAGTAGTGAGAATAGCTCCAGGGTTAGTGGTGTGTTCAGCTTGTGAGATGTTGGAGTTCTGGGAGACATCCAGTCTCCCTGATAATGACATCTACACAAGGTGCATCCAACTGCAGCTCCTTACAGATTGTGTTAGGACTTATGGCTCCTATGGGATACTGAGGAGTACATAGACAAGAGCCACAGGGAGGCAGTCACTCTGAGGCTGTGGGAGGTAGGTAGCTGGGTGACTGTCAGGAGAAGGACAGAGAATAGGCAGATAGTACAGAGTACCCCTGTGGCTGTTTCCCTCAATAACAGTTATACTGCTTTGGATACTGTTTGGGTGGGGGTGTGGCCTACCAGAGGAAAGCTGCAGTTACCAGGTCTCTGGTACTAAGCCTGGTTGTGTGGTGCAGAAGGGAAGGGAGGAGAGTGGTAGTGATAGGGAATTCCATAGTAAGGGGGGCAGAGAGGAGATTCCGTGGATGTGAAAGAGACTCCTGGATGCTATATTGCCTTCCTGGTTCCAGGGTTAGGGATGTCTCAGATCTGGCCCACAACATTCTGAAGGGGGAGGGTGAACGGCCAAAGGTTGTAGTACATATTCCTACCATTGACATAGGTGGGAAAAGAGATGTGGTCCTGAAGAGGGAATATAGGGAGTTAGGTAGGAAGCTGAAAAGCAGGACCTCGAGGGTAGTAATCTCGGGACTGCTGCCTATGCCATGTACCAGTGAGGGTAAGAATAGGATGATTTGGCAGATCAATGTGTGGCTGAGAAACTGGTGCAGGGAGCAGGGTTTCAGATGTTGATCACTGGGATCTCTTTTGGGGAAGGTACGACTTGTACAAAAGGAACAGATTACACCCAAACTGGAGGGGGACCAATATTCTTGCGGGCAGATTTGCCAGAACTGTTGGGGAGGGTTTAAACTAGTTTGGCGGGGGATGGGACCCCAAGTGATAAGTCAGAAGTTGGTGCACTTCGTGTACAAGTAGATGCAGAGTGTAGAAAGGCTGAGAGGAAGGATAGGCAGTTGAAAGGGCAGAATTGCAGTCAGTTGGATGGGCTGAAGTGTGTCTACTTTCCCGTGAGAAGTATCAGGAACAAGGGTGATGAACTTAGAGAATGGGTAAGTACATGAAACTATGACGAGGTGGCCATTAGAGATTTGGCTGTTGCAAGGGCAGGAATGGCCGCTGGATATTCCAGGGTTTCGATGTTTCAATAGGGACTGGTGGAGGTAAGAGGTGGCTTTGCTGATCAGGGACAGTGTCACAGCTGTAGAAAGGATGTCCTGGAGGAATCGTCCACTGAGTCAGTGTGGGTGTAAGTCAGAAATAGAAAGGGTGCGATCACTCTATTGGGAGTATTCTACAGAACCCCCCACCCCCCCAGTAGCAGCAGAGATGCTGAGGAGACAATGGGTGGCAGATTTTAGAGGTGCAAAAATAACAGGGTTGTTGTCATGGGTGATTTCAACTTCCCTAATATTGATTGGCACCTCCTTAGTGTAAAGGGAATAGATGGGATAGAGTTTGTTTGGTGTGTATAGGAAGGATTTCTGACACAGTATGTGGACAGGCTGACGAGAGGAGAGGCCATTTTGGACCTGGTACTAGGCAATGAGCCTGACCAGGTTTCAGATCTCCTGGTGGGAGAGCATTTTGGAGATGGTGACCATAACTCCTTGACCTTTACCATAGCCTTGGAGAGGGATAGGAGCAGATGAAATGGGGATGTATTTAACTGGGGAGGGAGAACTATGATGCTATTAGGCAGGAACTTGGGAGTGTAAATTGGGAACAGATGTTCTTGGGGAAGTGCACAGTGGAAATGTGGAGGTTGTTGAAGGAATACTTGCACGGGGCTCTGGTTATGTTTGTCCCATTGAGGCAGGGTAAGGATGGTAGAGTGAAGGAACAGTGGTTGACGTGAGGTGTAGATTATCTCTTCAAGAGGGAAAAAGAAGCTTACCTATGCTTTAGAAAGCAAAGATCAGACAGGGCTCTGGAGAAGTACAAGGTAGCCAGGAGGGAGTTTAAGAATGGACTAAGGAGAGCTAGAAGGGGGTCATGAGAAGTCCTTGGTGAGTAGGATCAAGGGAAACCCAAAGGCATTCTACACATGTGAAGGATAAGAGGATGACTAGAGTGAGGGTAGGACTCTTCAGGGTTAGAAGAGGAAACATGTACCTGAAGTTGGAAGAGGTAGGGCAGGTCCTTAATGAATACTTCTGTATTCACCAGAGAGAGAGAGAGACCTTGACATTTGAGGGATGGTGTATGACAGACTGATATGCTAGGGCATGTTGATGTGAGGAAAGGGGATGTGCTGGAACTATTGAAAAACATTAGGATAGATATGTCACCAGGGCCAGACAAGATATATCCAAGGTTATTATGGGAAGCTTGAAGAGATTGCTGCACCTTTGATCTTTGCATCCTCACTGGCCACAGGAGTAGTGCCAGATGATTGGAGGGTGGCAAATGTTGTTCCTTCCTCTTTTTAAGGAAGTAGGGATAACCCTGGTAATTACAGACCAGTGAGTCTTACTTCAGTGGTGGGCAAATTACTAGAGAAGATTCTTAGACAGGATTTATGGGCATTTGGAGAAGCACAGGCTGATTAGGGACAGTCAGTATGGCTTTGAGGCAGGTTGTGCCTCACAAGCCTGATTGAATTCCTTGAGGATGTGACAAAGCTCATTTGGTGAAGGTAGAGCAGTTGATGTGGTATACATGGATTTTAGTAAGGCATGTGATAAGGTTCCTCATGGAAGGCTTATTCAGAAAGTCAGGAGGCATGGGATCCAGGGAAACTTGGCTGTGTGGATTCAGAATTGGCTCACCCATAGGAGACAGAGGGTGGTAGGAGATGGAATGTATTCTGCCTGGAGGTCAGTGACCAGTGATGTTCCACAGGGATCTGTTCTGGGACCCCTGCTCTATCTGCACTTTTATAAAAGGCCTGCATTAAGACCTGCACTTCACTTTCCCTGTAATTATAACACTATACTTTGCATTTTGTTATTGCTTTTCCCTTGTACTGCCTAAATGTACTTGCATTTTGAAATGATTTGTATGGATGGCTTGCAAAACTAAACTGACTTGCATAAAACTGCATTTATTTCAATGCATGAGGTTTAACAAGTAAGGTGGACAAACTCAGAGCATGGATTAGCTCTGGGGACTGGGATGTCATAGCCATAACAGAAAGATGGCTGAGAGAAGGGCAGGACTAGCTGCTCAGTGTTCCAGAATGCAGTAGTGACAGAGGTAAAGGTAAGTGAGGAGGGGAGTGTTGCCATTTTGATAAGTGAGGATGGAATAGCGGTGTTTAGAGATGACATTCTTGGGACAGTCCAGTGAGGCCATGTGAGTAGAACTTGGAAACAAGAAGGGGAGTGTCACTCTAGTGGGGCAGTATTATTGATCCCCCAAAAGTAGCAGGAACTTGGAGCAGGTGTGTAGAGAAATTGCTCAGTTGTCAGAATAATAGAATTGTATTAGTGGGAGATTTTAATTTCCCTGGTATTGACTAAGCCACCCAGAGTGAGGGTATGGATGGGGTGGAATTTGATAAATGTCCAGGAAGGTTTCCTGAGTCAATTTGGGTAATGCTCTGCCTTTTGATTCCTCCAACCAAAGTGCATGACTTCACATTTTTCCCACATTAAACTCCATTTGCCAAGTTTTCATGAACTCGCTCAATCTATCAATGTGGTGTTGCAGAATCCAATTATCCATATTGCAGCATGCCCTCCCTCCTATTTTTCATGTTATCAATAAACTTGGATACCTTGTAGTCTGCCCCCTCATTTAAGTCAATATAATAAGTAGATGAGGTCTATAAATTGATCCTTGGGCATCTTTCCAGTATGAAAAGTTCCATATTCAGACTCCATTTTCTACAGTCTTCAGTCTCCTATCTATATTGATCTGATGAAGGATCCTTTACCTAAAACATTAAATGTCTCCCTTTCCATAAGATCTCTGACCTGCTGAATTGTGGGTTACTTTTTAAATTCATATTAACATAATTCCTGCTATAACTTGAGCCTTTGTGCACCAGCCCTTTACATGGCACATCAATTGCCTTCTGGAAATCCAATACAATACACTGTATCTACAGGTTCCCCTCTATTGAATCTGCTTGTTATATTCTCAAAGAATTCCAGCATATTTAACAAATATTTTCATGAAACCACACTGGCTTGGTTTGATTGCATTTAGCTTCTCTAAACAAGGAACTATTTCTTCCCTGATCAAAGCATCAGTCATCTTCATGTCCATTTGTGATTTTCTCACCTGAATGTGAAGACTTCATCTAGTCCTCCTTCATCCAAAGACAGCATAACTCTCCTCACCATTCTTATTCCTTCTTTCTGTTGTGCAGTTAGACCTTTCCCTTGTGAAATATTGCTTCGTCTTTCTGCAGTATCTCCACTATCTCTCATGCCAGTCGCATCCAGTGCAAAGGGCAAGCTGCGGACAGAGGTGTTAGAAGAAACTTTGTAGAATAATGGAATGGTATCTGCATAGGAGGCCATTTGTCCTATCATGTATGCAGTGGCTCACTAACACAATAACTTACTAGTTATGTTAGTGAGCCACCATCCAAGCCCAACCCCTTCTCCATGGTCTTGCATATTGGTTTACTATTGTCACTTGTACTGTGGTACAGTGAAAAGCTTGTCTTACAAACCGATTGTACAGGTCAATTCATTACACAGTGCAGTTACATTGAGTTAGTACAGAGTGTATTGATGTAGTACAGGTAAAAACAGTAACAGTACAGTAAAGTGTCACAGCTACAGAAAGTGCAGTGCAATAAGGTGCAAGGTCACAGCAAGGTAGATCATGAAGTCATAGTCCATCTCATTGTATAATATATTTTTCAAAATTCCATCTTAAACTACAATGGAATCTTCCTCCAGCACATCTGCAGATAGTGTCTTCCAGTTCAAACAAACACAAGTTCTCTTTTCACTATTAATTCTTTCTCTTCATTTTATGCCTGTGACCTCTAGTTCCTAGGCACCAGTTACCTCCAGTTACAGGCAGGAGCAAAGTAATAGACATGATAGGACACAGGTTGAAGTGTGTGTACTTGAATGCTTGGAGTATTATGGGTAAGGGTGACGAACATAGAGCATGGATCAGTACATGGAAATATGACATTGTGGCCATAACAGACATAAGCTGCACTACCAATCAGGGACAATATCACAGCTGCAATCAGAGGGCACATAATGGAAGGCTCATCCAGAGTCAAAATGAGTAGAACTCAAAAAAAGAAAAATGCAATCACTGATGGGAATATACTACAGACCCCTGTTATGGACTGGGTAAATGTCTCTAAGATAAAGCATAGCGGCGTGCTTACACTGATTGATGTGCTTAGTCACATTCTCAAAAAAAGTTTCAATGAAGGGAGAGCAGTAGATGTAGTGTATATGGATTTCAGCAAAGTGTTTGATAAGGTATCCCATGCAAGGCTTATGGAGAAGGTGAGGAGACATGGGATCCAAGGGGACTTTGCAATGTGGATCCAGAACTGGGTGGCCCACAGAAGGCAAAGTGGTTGTTGAAGGGTCATATTCTGAGTGGAGGTCAGTGACCAGTGGTGTACCTCAGGGATCTGTACTGGGACCCTTGCTCTTTGGTTTTTTTATATAAATGACCTGGATGAGGAAGTGGAGGGGTGGGTTAGTAAGTTTGCAGATGACATGAAGGTTGGGGGTGTTGTGGATAGTTTGGAGGGCTGTCAGAAGTTAGAGGGACATAGATAGGATGCAAAGCTGGGCTGAGAAGTGGCAGATGCAGTTCAACCCAGATAAGTGTGAAGTGGTTCACTTTGGTAGGTCAAATATGTTGACAGAATATAGTCTTAATGGTAGGACTCTTGGCAGTGTGGAGGATCAGAGGGATCTTGGTCCAAGTCCATAGGACGCTCAAAGCGGCTGCGCAGGTTGACTCTGGTTAAGAAGGCATATGGTGTATTGTCCTTCATCAATCGGGGAATTGAATTCAGGAGCTGAGAGGTATTATTGCAGCTATATAGGTCCCTGGTCAGACCTGGGTATTGTGCTCAGTTCTGGTCACCTCACTACAGGAAAGATGTGGAAGCCACAGAGTGTGCAGAGGAGATTTACAAGGATGCTGCGTGGAATGCGGAGCATACCTTATGAAAGCAGGTTGAGGGAGCTCGGCCTTTGGAGGATGAGGGGGGACCTGATAGAGGTATATAAGATGATGAGAGGTATTGATAGGGTAGATGGAGGCTTTTTCCCCAGAGCTAAATTGGTGGCCACAAGAGGACATAGGTTTAAGGTGCTGGGGAGCAGATATAGAGATATCAAGGGTAAGTTTTTTTTCTACTCAGTGGTGAGTGCGTGGAATGGGCTGCCAGAAATGGTGGTGGAGGCTGATACAATAGGGTCTTTCAAGATCCTGTTAGATAGGAACATGGAGCTGAGTAAAATAGAGGGTTATGGGTAAGCCTAGTAACTTCTAGGGTAGGGACATGTTCAGCACAGCTTTGTGGGCTGAAGGGCCTGAATTGTGCTGTAGTTTTTCTATGTTTCTACATCAACAGAAGATAAAGGACTTAATGACATTGTTGAAGTCAGTCAGGGGAGAGAGAAAAGAGAGACACCAGCCTGCTAGTTCTATTGATGGATGAGAAACAATAACTGTCACTACAATCCACATATGGATTATTGGGAGTAATCTGGTGGAGTTCACTTTGTTGCTGACCTGTAGAAGGAAATGGGTATTTGTGTGGACAACCACGATTCAGATGCTTTTTGGGGTGAGGAAGTCACTACCAAGTAAACACTGAGGTGTCATTTGGGTTCCATTGTGGAACATTTGGATTTTGTAATTACTCTGTTCTCTACATCTACACTTTATCTTCAGACAATGGTGGTTGTTGAAACCTTTCCTCATGTTTCACCTTATGGCTTGTGGAACTGAACTTTAAGAACCATTCCTGAACTTGGAGTTTGGGACTTTGCCACACACACATGACGAGTTTAGTTTTGGGGTTAATGTTCAAGGTTTAACATTTTTACTTTTATTTTTCTTATTATCATAAGTAGTTATTAGTAGTTTTAACTCTGAATCATGACTCAGTGTATTTCTTTTGCTGCTGGTTCGTAACACCCCCCCCCCACCCCCAATAGCCACCGGGACATTGGGGAAAGGTGTAAAACTAATTGTTGTCGTGGGGGGACTTCAACTTCCCTTGTATAAACTGGGACCTCCTTAGTACAAGAGGTTTAGAGGGCAGAGTTTGTTTGGTGCATCCAGGACAGTTTCTTAAATCAATTTGTTGATAGTTCAACAAGAGGTGGGGCCATACAAGACCTGGTGTTGAGTAACAGGCCAAGCTGACCGACCTTTCAGTGGGAGAACAGTGACCACAACTCAAGTTTTAAGATAGATATAGATCAGGATAAGTATGGATCTTGAGGGAGTATTAAATTGGAGCAGGACAAATTACAGGTGTATTAGGCAGGAACTAGAAAATTAATTGGGAACAGCTGTTTTTGGGCAAGTCCACATCTGACATGTGGAGGGTGTTTAAAGACCAACTACGGAGTACAGGACAGGTTTCTTCCTGTAGGAAGGACAAGAGTGGCAGAGTAAGAGAACTTCTGATGTCATGAATTTACTCAGGAAAAAGGAAAAGTTATGTAAAGCTCAAAGTTAAGATCAAACAGAGCACTTGAAGATTACAAAGAAGCCAGAAAGGAAAATAAAGGGAATTAGGAAAGCCAGGAAGGGCCATGAAAAGTCCTTGGCAAGAAGGATCAAAGAATCCCAAGGCATTCTAGACATACAGTGGCATGCAAAAGTTTGGGCACTCCTGGTCAAAACTGTGAGTAGCTAAGTGAGTAAAAGATGACCTGATTTCCAAAAGGTATAAAGTTAAAGATGACACTTCTTTAATATTTTAAACAAGATTTACTTTATTTCCCTCTTCTACAGTTTCAAAATAAAGGAAAAGGGCCCAAGCAAAAGTTTGGGCACCCTGCATGGTCAGTACTTAGTGTCACCCTTTGGCAAGTATCACAGCTTGTAAACACTCTGTAGCCAGCTGAGTCTCAATTCTTGTTTGAGGGATTTTCACCCATTCTTGCAAAAGGCTTCTAGTTCTGTGAGATTCTTGGGCCATCTTGCATGCACTGTTCTTTTGAGGTCTGTCCACAGATTTCCAATGATGTTTAGGCTGGGGGACTGAGGGCCATGGAAAAACCTACAGCTTGTGCCTCTTGAGGTAGTCCATTGTGGATTTTGAGGTGTGTTTAGGATTGTTATCTTGTAGAAGCCCTCCTCTTTCATCTTCAGCCTTTTTACAGACTGTGATGTTTGCTTCCAGAATTTGCTTGGTATTTAATTGAATTCATCCTTCCCTCTACCAGTGAAATGTTCCCTGTGCCACTGGCTGCAACACAAACCCAAAGCATGATCAATCCACCCCCATGCTTAACAGTTGGAGAGGTGTTCTTTTCATGAAATTCTGCACCCTTTTTTCTCCAAACATACCTTTGCTCATTGGCCAAAACACTCTATTTTAACTTCATCAGTCCACAGGACTTGTTTCTAAAATGCATCAGGCTTGTTTAGATGTTCCTTTGTAAACTTCTGACACTGAATTTTGTGGTGAGGACACAGGAAAGTTTGGAGAGAAAAGGGTGCAGAATTTCATGAAAAGAATACCTCTCCAACTGTTAAGCATGGGGGTGGATCGATCATGCTTTGGGTTTGTGTTGCAGCCAGTGGCACAGGGAACATCTCACTGGTAGAGGGAAGAATGAATTCAATTAAATACCAGCAAATTCTGGAAGCAAACATCAGTCTGTTTTTTAAAAAAAAAGCTGATGAAAAGGATGGCTTCTACAACAGCATAATGATCCTAAACACCTCAATCCACAATGGACTACCTCAAGAGCCACAAGCTGAAGGTTTTACCATGGGCCTCAGTCCCACAACCTAAAAATCATCGCAAATCTGTGGATAGACCTCAGAGCAGTGCATGAAAGAGCCTGAGAATCTCTCAGAACTAGAAGCCTTTTGCAAGGAAGAACGGGGTGAAAATCCCCCAAACAAGAATTGAAAGACTCTTAGCTGGCTACAGAGTGTTTACAAGCTGTGATAGTTGCCAAAGGAGATATTACTAAGTACTGACCATGCAGGGTACCCAAACTTTTGCTTGGGGCCCTTTTACAGTGTCAAAATAACAAAAAAGGAAAAGATGGTGTTATGGACTCGGTGAAAGTCCCTTTAAGATAAAGAGTGTGTGTGTGGGGCGTGCTTACGTCAATAGAAGATAAAGGACGTAATGACGTTGTTGAAGAAGTCAGAAGAAGGAGAGAGAAGGGAGAGAGACACCAGCCTGCTTGTTTTCTCTATCGATGGATGAGAAACAATAACTGTGTTTGCCACTGAAATCCATGTATGGAAGTTGGAAGTAATCCGGTGGAGTTCACTTTGTTGCTGACCTGTAGAAGGAAACAGGTATTTGTGTGTGGACGACCACGGTTCGGATGCTTTTCGGGGTGAGGAAGTCACTACCGAGTAAACACTGAAGTGTCGTTTGGGTTCCATCGTGGAACATTTGGATTTCGTATGTACTCTCTCTATGTTTTTCTACATCTACATCTTATCTTCAGACAACGGTGGTTGTTGAAGAAGCCCTTGCTCATGTTACACCTTATGGCTTGCGGAACTGAACTTTAAGAACCATTCAGGAACTGGGAGTTTTGGACTTTGTCTCACACACACACACGAAGAGTTTAGTTTTGGGGTTAACGTTCGAGGTTTAACATTTTTGAATTCTAACATACTAACATTTTTATTTTACGTATTATCATAAGTAGTGATTAATAAAATAGTTTTTAACACTGAATCATGCTCAGTGTGTTTCTTTTGTTGCTGGTTTGTGACAATGGAAATTAATCTTGCTTAAAATATTAAAGAAATGTGTCATTTTTAACTTTATGCCTTTTGGAAATCAGGTCATCTTTTACTCACTTAGCTATTCACAGTAACAGAAATTTTGACTGGGGTGTCCAAACTTTTGCATGCCATTGTACATCAAGAGCAAGAGGATAAACAGGGAGAGGGTAGGACCACTCAAGGTTAGAGGGAACACATGCTTGGAAGCAGAGGTGGTGGATGAAGTCCTTGAGTACTTTGCATCAGTACTTACCAAGGAGAAGAACATGGAGGCTACAGAGATCAGTGTGGAGCATGCTAATATGCTTGGGCATTTTGAGATTAAGAGACCTGACACTACCTCCTTTAAAAGCATTAATGTGGATGTCCCCACATTATTGCTGGGGCCTTGACCAATAGCCTTGTGTCCTCTCTAGCCATAGATGAGGTTCCAGAGGACTGGTGAGTAGCTAATATTGTTCCATTATTCAAGAAAGGAAACTGGGATGATCCTGGTCACTATAGACTGGTGAGTCTCATGTCTGTGGTAGGGAAGTTACTGGAGGGAATACTTAAGGATAGGATTTATGAGCATTGGAAAACTATGGCCTAATTAAGGGCAGTCAACATGGCTTGGTGCAGGGCAAGTTGTGCCTTACTAACTTGAGTTTTTTTGACAAGGTGACGAGGGTGATTGATGAAGGTGGAGCTGTGCATGTTGTCTACATGGAAGGAGAATGGGGTTTAAAAAAAAAATCCACATGATTGAATGGTGGAGTAGACACAATGGGCCTAACGGCTTAATTCTGCTCTGACAACTTAAGAAAAAAGAACAGGAGTAGGCCATCAGTAAGATCATGGCTGATCTAGCTGTGGACCTGGGTCCACCTATCTGCCTTTTCCCCACAACCCTTAATTTCCCCTACCATGCAAAATTCTAACTGTCTTAAACATATTTTGAGGTAGCCTCTACTGCTTCACTGAGCAAAGAATTCCACAGATTCACTCCTCTCATAATGGAGTTTCTCCTCATCTGTCTTAAATCTATTCCCCAAATCTTGAGGCCATGTCCCCCAGTTCTAATCTCACCTACCAGTGGAAACAACCTTCCTGCCCCTACCTTATCTATCCCTTTCATAATTTTATGTATAGAACATAGAAAAGCTACAGCACAATTCAGGCCCTTTGGCCCACAAAGCTGTGCCGAACATGTCCCTACCCTAGAAATTACTAGGCTTACCCATAGCCCTCTAGTTTTCTCAACTCCATGTACCTATCTAACAGTGTCTTAAAAGACCCTATCGTATCCGCCTCCACCACTGTTGCCGGCAGCCTATTCCACACACTCACCACTGAGTTTAAAAAAAAGTTACCCCTGACATCTCCTCTATACCTACGAATCAGCACCTTAAACCTATGTCCTCTTGTGTCCACCATTTCAGCCCTGGGGAAAAGCCTCTGACTATCTACCCAATCAATACCTCTCATCTTGTATACCTCTCAGGTCTACCCTCATCCTGATCTTTCTAATAAGATCCCCTCTCATTCTCTGAATTCCAGCAAGTATAGTCCCAGATAACTCACTTTCTCCTCATATACTAACCCCTTCATCTCTGGAATCAATCTGGTGAACCTCCACTGCAGGGCCACCAAAGCCAGTATATCTTTCCTCAAGTAAGGAGACCAGAACTGCACACACAACTCCAGGAGCAGCATCACCAGTACCCTGTACAATTGCAGCATAACCTCCCTAATCTGAAATTCAATCCTTCTAGCAATGAAGGCCAACATTCCATTTGCCACCTTGATAACCTGTTGCACCTGCAAACCAACCCTTTGCAATTTATTCACAATCATTCTCAAGTCCCCCTACACAACAGCATGCTGCAATCTTTCACCATTTAAATAATAATCGGATCTTCTATTTTTCCTTTCAAAGTGGATGACCTTGCCTTTACCAACATTGTACTCCATCTGCCAGACCCTTGCCCACTCACTTAACCTATCTATCTCTCTGCAGACTCTCCACATCCTCTGCACAATTTGCTTTTCCACTCAATTTAGTGTCACCAACAAACTTAAGATGCACTACACTCGGTCCCCTCTTCCAAATCGTTAATGTAAATGTCTTAAGGTCATTGCTCTGCCCAACTTTCTAGCTGACATTTTCATCAACATATTTTGCACATTATTTTCTTTCATTGAAGTGTTGCACTCCCTCACTGAAGACGGTCGTTTCACTTTGAAAGAATTTCAGTCTTGTACATAATGTGTCAGTTCATATTGTAGTGTGGTATGGTAACATTTATGGAATGTTGCCCTTTTACTACACCCCCAAATATTGAAATCTCGAAAGACCTTTTTGATTAAATGTGACAATGTTTGTGTAGATCTCAATCTGTATTCATAACAAGGTTAGCAATGAAACCAGAAGAAAAAGTGCCTTCATGTTATTGTAGGAATAATTACTCCCAGTGAAGAAGTTTTTAAAAAAAAAATCTACCATATACTGCATTTTAAAATGACCAAGAAATGATACAGCACGTTGGGGGAGTAATTAGGTCATTAGTGTCAAATTGATGGGAAGCATCTACCACTACTTGTGCCTGACTTCTGAAATTTGGATCAAATTTCCCTACCAGGGGAAAGCCACAGTGACCACGTCTCTGACACTAAGCCTGGTTGTGTGGTGCACAATGGAAGGGGGAGAAGAGGAGAGCAGTAGTGATGGGGGATTCCATAGTAAGGGGGGCAGACAGGAGATTCTGTGGACATGAAAGAGACTCCTGGATGCTATGTTGCCTCCCTGGTGCCAGGGTCAGGGATGTCTCTGATCAGGTCCACAGCATTCTGAAGGGGGAGGGTGAACAACCGGAGGTCGTGGTACATATTGGTACCAATGATATAGGTAGGAAAAGAGATGAGGTCCTGAAGAGGGAATATAGGGAGTTAGATAGGAAGCAGAAAAGCAGGACCTCAATGGTAGTAATCTCTGGATTGCTGCCTGTGCCACGTGCCAGAGAAACTGGTGCAGGGGGCAGGGTTTCAGATTTGTTGATCATTGGGATCTCTTCTGGGGAAGGTATGATCTGTACAAAAGGGATGGGTTACACCTGAACTGGAGGAGGACCAATATTCTTGCGTGCAGGTTTGCTGGAACCATTGGGGAGGGTTTAAACTAGTTTGACGGGGATGGAAACCAGGGTGATAGGTCAGAGCTTGGTTCATTTACTGTACAAGTAGATGCAGAGTGTAGAAAGACTGAAGAAGGATAGGCATTTGAAAGGGCAAAATTGCAGTCAGTTGGATGGGCTGAAGTGTCTACTTCAATGCAAGAAATATCAGGAACAAGGGTGATGAACTTAAAGCGTGGGTAAGTACATGGAACTATGACATGGTGGCCATTACAGAGACTTGGCTGTCACCAGGGCAGGAATGGCTGCTGCATATTCCAGGGTTTCAATGTTTCAAAAGGGATGGAGGTAAGAGGTGGGGGAGTGGCTTTGCTGATCAGGGACAGTGTCACAGCTGTAGAAAGGGAGGATGTCCTGGAGGAATCATCCACTGAGTCAGTGTAGGAGGAAGTCAGAAACAGGAAGGGAGCAATCACTATTGGGAGTATTCTACAGACCTTCCCCCAGTAGTAGCGCAGATGCTGAGGAGCAGATCGGGAGGCAGATTTTGGAGAGGTGCAAAGATACCAGGGTTGTCATCTGTGATTTCAACTTCCCTGATATTGACTGGCACCACCTTAGAGTAAAGGGGATAGACGGGACGGAGTTTGTTCTGTGCTCTTGGAAGGATTCATGACGGTATGTGGACAGGCCGACTAGAGGAGAGGCAATACTGGACCTGGTACTAGGCAATGAGCCTGATCAGGTTTCAGATTTCTTGGTGGGAGAGCATTTTGGAGATAGTGACCATAACACCTTGACCTTTACAGTAGCCTTGGAGTGGGATAGGAGCAGACAATATGGGGAAGTATTTAACTAGGGGAGGGGGAATTATGATCCTATTCGGCAGGAACTTTGGAGCCTAAAGTGGGAACAGATGTTCTTGGGCAAATGCACAGCAGAAATGTGGAGGTTGTTTAAGGAATACTTGCATGGGGATCTGGATAGGTTTGTCTCATTGAGGCAGGGTAAGGACGGTAGAGTGAAGGAACAGTGGTTGACACAAGACATAGAATATCTTGTCAAGGGGAAGAAAGAAGCTTACCCAAGGTTCAGAAAGCATGGTTCAGACAGTACTCTGGAGCCAGGAGGGAGCTTAAGAATGGACTTAGAGCTAGAAGGGGGCATGATAAGTCATTGGCAAGTAGGATCAAGGAAAACCTAAAGGCATTCTACACGTGAAGAATAAGAGGATGCCTAGAGTGAGGGTAGGACCAATCAGGGATAGAAGAGAAAACATGTGCCTGAACTTGGAAGAGGTAGGGCAGGTCCTTAATACTTTGCTTCTGTACTCACCAGAGAGACCTTGACATTTGTGAGGGATGGCATACGACAGACTGATATGCTACAGCATGTCGCTGTGAGGAAAGAGAATGTGCTGGAACTATTGAAAAACATTAGGATAGATAAGTCACCAGGGTCGTACGGGATATATCCAAGGTTATTACGGGAAGCTAAGGGAAGAGATTGCTGTGCCTTTGGTGACTATCTTTGCATCCTCACTGGCCACAGGAGTAATGCAAGATGATTGGAGAGTTGCAAATGTCGTTCCTTTGTTTACGAAAGGAAGTAGGGATAACCCTGGGAATTACAGACCAGTGAGTCTTATGTCAGTGGTGGGTAAATTACTAGAGAAGATTCTTAGACAGGATTTATGGGCATTTAGAGAAGCATAGGCTGATTAGGGACAGTCAGCATAGCTTTGTGAGGGGCAGGTTGTGCCTCAAGCCTGATTGAATTCTTTGAGGATGTGACAAAGCACATTGAAGGTAGAGCAGTGGATGTGGTGTACATGGATTTTAGTAAGGCATGTGATAAGGTTCCTCATGGAAGGCTTATTCAGAAAGTCAGGAGGCATGGGATCCAGGGAAACTTGGCTGTGTGGATTCAGAATTGGCTTGCTCATAGAAGACAGAAGGTGGTGGTAGATGGAGCATATTCTGCCTGGCAGCCGGTGACCAGTGGTGTTCTGCAGGGATCTGTTCTGGGACTCCTGCTCTTTGTGATTTTTATAAATTACTTAGATGAGGATGTGGAATGGTGGGTTAGTAAGTTTTCTGATGATACAAAGGTTGGCGGTTTTGTGGAGAGTGCAGAAGGTAGCTGTAGATTACGACAGGATATTGACAGAATGCAGAGCTGGGCTGAGAAGTGGCAGATGGAGTTCAACCTGGATAAGTGTGAAGTGATACACTTGGGGAGATTGTATTGCCTTCAAATTCAATGTTAATGGCAGGACTCTTAGCAGTGTGGAGGAACAGAGGGATCTTGAGGTCCACGTCCATAGATCCTTCAAGATTGCAACGCAGGTCCATAGGGTTGTTAAGGTGTCTAGAGTGTTGGCCTTCAAGAGCTGCGAGATGATGCTGCAGCTCTATAGAACTCTGGTCAGACCACACTTGGAGTATTGTGCTCAGTTCTGGTCGCCTCCTTACAGAAAGGATGTGGAAGCTTTAGAGAGGGTGCACAGGAGATTTACCAGGAGGTTGCCTGGATTGGAGAGCATGTCTTATGAGGATAGGTTGAGCGAGCTTGGGCTTTTCTCTTTGGAGAGAGGATGAGAGGCATACAAGATGATAAGAGGTGTCGATTGAGTGTACAGTCAGACTTTTTCCCAGGGTGACAACAGCTAACACTAGGGGACATAATTTCAAGGTGATTGGAGGAAAGTATAAGGGGGATATCAGGGGTAAGTTTTTTAGTGGTGGGTGCATGGAACACACTGCTGGCAGAGGTTGTGGGGGCAGATATATTAGGGACATTTAAGAGTCTCAGACAGATGAATGATAAGAGAAAAACAGGGGGCTAAGTGGGAGAGAAGGGTTAGATATATCTTAGAGCAGGATAAAATGTCGGCACAACATTGTGGGCTGAAGGGCTTACACTGTGCTGTAGTGTCCTGTGTTCTCCAGGTAGTGACCTATCTGGCCAAAACCAAAAACTAATTTCTCCCCCAATATTTCTGACAACTGAATTTCTCAGGTATTCTGGTCACTTGAGTGCAATGTTAATATGCTAATCATTGAAAGTAATGTTGAATATTATGTGTAGCAGTTAGCATAATGCTATTACAGCGGCAACGACCCAGGTTCAATTCCGGCCACTGTCTGTAAGGAGTTTGTACATTCTCTCCGTGTCTGCGCGTGTTTCCTTCGGGTACTCCAGTTTCCTCCCACATTCCAAAAGACATACGGGTTTCGAACTTGTGGGCATGCAATCACAAGACAAGGGAGCAGAAGTAGGCCATTCAGCCCATCGAGTCTGCTCCAAAGAAAAGGGGGGGAAAAGAGAAATGGGGGGGGGGGTCAATGAGAGGAAAAAAACTATTCTAACCCCATTTTCTGGCCTTTTCCCCATATCCCTTGATACCTTTACTACTTAGATATCTATCTATCTATCTCCTCAAACGCCCCCAATGATCTAGCCTCCACTGCTGTACGTGGCAAGGAATTCAATAAATTCACTACCCTCTGGCTAAAGAAATTTCTTCTGTTTTAATCCTGTACCCTCTAATTCTAAGATTGTGCCCTCTGGTCCTGGACTCCCACCAAGGGAAACAGCTTGGCCACATCTACTCTGTCTAGTCCTTGCAACATTTTAAATGTTTCTAGGAAGTCCCCTCTCATTCTTCTGTACTCCAGTGAGTACAGTCCAAGAGCCGACAAACACTCATCATATGTAAGCCCTTTCATTCCAGGAATCATCCTCTTAAATTTCCTCTGAACCCTCTCCAACATCAGCACATTCTTCCTAAGATATGGGGCTCAAAACTGTACACAGTATTCCAAATGAGGCCTCACTAGTGTGCCGTAGAGCCTCATCAACACTTCCTTACTTTTATACACTATACCTCTCAAAATGAATGCCAACATAGCATTCGCTTTCTTTACCACCGATCCAACCTGGTGGTTAACATTTAGGGTGTCCTGCACGAGTACCCCCCAAGTCCCTTTGTACTTTGAATTTTCTCCCCTTCTAGATAATAATCTGCCCGTTTATTTCTGTTTCCAAAGTGTACAACTGCACATTTCTCAACATTGAATCTCATCTGCCATTTCCTTGCCCATTCTCCTAAACTATCTAGGTCTCTCTGCAACCTTCCTGTCTCAATACTCTCTACTCCTCCACCTATCTTCGTGTCATCTGTAAACTTAGCCCCAAAACCATTTACTCCACCATCCAAATCGTTAATGTACAGGGTAAAAAGAAGTGGCCCCAACACCGACCCCTGCAGAACACCACTAGTAACCAGTAGCCAATCAGAACAGGATCCTTTTATTCCCACCCTTTGCTTTCTGCCAACCAGCCAATGCTCTGCCCATTCTGTTATCCTACTTGTAATTCCATGACCTCTCATCTTATTAATCAGTCTCTTGTGCGGCACCTTGTCGAAGGCCTTTTGAAAGTCTAAATACACAACATCTACCGCCTCTCCCTTACCCACCCTACCTGTGATTTCTTCAAAAAAAACTCCAATAGGTTGGTCAAGCAGGATCTTCCCTTCATGAAACCATGTTGGCTTGGACCTATCTTGCCTTGCACCTCTAGGTATTCCATAGCCTCATCCTTGAGGATTGATTCTAATAACTTTCCCACCACCAACATCAGACTAATAGGTCTGTAATTTCCTTCCCACCTTTCTTATACAGCGGAACTACATTTGCAACCCTCCAGTCCTCCGGATCCATGCCGGAGTCTATCAATTCCTGGAAAATTATCACCAGTGTCTCCACTATCTCTAAAGCCACCTCCTTCAGAACCCGGGGATGCACCTCATCTGGTCCGGGAGACTAATCAGTCTTTAGTCCATTTAGTTTTCCTAGCACCTTCTCTCTAGTAATCTTAACTCAGTTCCATTCCTTGAGACCCCTGACTAACTGGTATATTGCTGATGTCCTCCACAGTGAAGACTGTTGCAAAATACTCATTGAGTTCCTCTGCCATCTCTTTATCATGCATTATAAGTATAAGGCTTAGTTTTTACTAGGGTTAGTATTTTTTTTATAAGTGTTTTAAAAGTTTTTAGTGGTCGAGTGGGGGCTGGACTGCGCAGGAACGGCGTGGGCAGTTTAAAAAGCCAACCGCCTATAGAGTGGCAGCGTCAGAGTGGGCAGTGGAGTGAGTGGGAGCAGAGTGTTCTGGGCTTTGGCTCAAGGGGCTTCGGCAAAAAGGGGTAAGGTAGGTGAGTAGCTGGTAGGTAGGCAAAAGTAAGATTACCTGTTATCTGTGATAAATATTTAAGTAGAATATCAGGAGGGGTAACTAAGAGGAATGGCCAGTGTGTGAGTGGCTCAGGGTAGGAGTGGAGCCTTGAGGCTTGGGCTCAAGAGGCTTTGGCGAGCAGAGGCTGAGGAAGAGCTAGCATCCTGAGAGGTAAGGCTGGTAAGTTCCTTTAAGCTAATTAAAGTCGGATTGGGCAATGAAGGCAGCAGCTAGGGCAGTTGTGTACTCCGAATACAATATGTGGGAAGTTAGGGACAGGATGCTCATCCCTGATGACTACACCTGTAAAAGGTGCATCCAGCTGCAGCTCCTGGCAAACCGTGTTAGGGAACTGGAACTGGATGAACTTCAGATCATTCGGGAGGTAGAGGCAGACATAGATAGGAGTTTCAAGGAGATAGTTACACCTAAAAGTCAGGAGGCAGGTAGCTGGGTGACTGTTAGGAAAGGGAAGGGGATTAGGCAGAAGGAGCAGAGCACCCCTGTGGCCATTCCCATCAACAGTAAGTATACTGTTCTGGATACTGCTGGTGGGGACGACCTACCAGGAACAAGTTGTAGTGGTCGAGTCTCTGGCACTGAGGCGGGATCCTCATCTCAGATGGGAGGGAAGGTAAAGAGGAGAGCAGTAGTGATAGGGGATTCGATAGTTAGGGGGACAGATAGGAGATTCTGTGGGAGATCGAGAATCCCGGATGGTCTGTTGCCTCCCTGGTGCCAGGGTCCGTGATATCTCAGATCGAGTTCTCGATATTCTCAGGAGGGAGGGTGAGCAGCCAGATGTCGTGGTCCAATAATGTGGATAGGGAAAGGGAGGAGGTCCTGCAAAGAGTTTAGAGAATTAGGTGCAAAGTTGAAGGACAGGACCTCCAAGGCTGCAATCTCAGGATTGCTACCAGTGCCACGTGCTAGTGAGGCTAGAAATAGGAGGATCATGCAGCTAAATACGTGGCTAAGGAGTTGGTGCAGAAGGGAGGGCTTCAGGTTTCTGGATAATTGGGCTTTGTTCCAGGGAAGGTGGGATCTGTTCCGAAGGGACGGTTTACACCTGAACTGGAAGGGGACTAACATACTTGCAGGTAGGTTTGCTAGTGCTGCTCTGGTGGGTTTAAACTAGATTTGCATGGGGGAGGGTAACCAGAGTGTTGGAGAAGAAAGTGAGGAGGAAAATGATCGTGTGAGGTCTGCAGGTATGGACAGAAATCAAAGGTTTGTACATGATAGTAATGTTCTCGGGTGCATCTATTTCAATGCAAGGAGTATCGTAGGTAAGGCAGATGAGCTTGGGGCGTGGATTGGCATGTGGGATTATGATATTGTTATTAGTGAGACATGGTTGAAGGAGGGGCAGGACTGGCAGCTTAATGTTCCGGGCTTCCATTGTTTCAGATGAGATAGTGGGGGAGGGATGAAAGGGGGAGGAGTGGCATTACTGGTCAGGGAACAGATCACAGCTGTGTGTAGACAGGACAGCCCAGAGGGCTCATCTACAGAGGCCATATGGGTGGAGCTGAACAACAGCAAAGGTGTGGCCACACTAATAGGGTTGTATTATAGACTGCCCAATAATCAGAGATTGGAGGAACAAATCTGTAGGGAGATAGCAGACCGATGTAAGAAACAGGAAGTTGTAATAGTTGGGGATTTTAACTTTCCACATATTGACTAGGACTCCCACACTGTGAAAGGGCTGGATGGCTTGGAATTTGTCAAATGTGTTCAGGAAGGTTTTCTAAATCAATATAGAGGTACCAATGAGAGACAATGCAATACTCGATCTCCTATTAGGGAACAAGGCAGGTCAGGTGACAGGTATGTGTAGGTGAGCATTTTGGGTCCAGTGACCATAATGCAATTAGTTTCAAGATAATTATGGATAAGGATAGGTCTGGTCCTCGAGTGGAGGTTCTAAATTGGAGAAAGGCAAATTTTGTGAAAATGAGAAAGGATCTAGGTAGGGTGGATTGGGATAAGTTATTTTCTGGCAAGGATGTGCTCAGTAAATGGAAAGCCTTCAAAGATGAAATTGAGAGTGCAGAGTTTGTATGTTCCTGTCAGGATTAAAGGAAAGGGTAACAAGCATAGGGAACCTTGGTTTTCAAGGGATATTGGTGAGCTGGTTAAGAAAGAGGTGTATAGCAGGTATAGGCAACTAGGAACAGATGAGGTACTTGAAGAGTATAGGAAATGTAAGAAAATACTAAAAGGAAATCAGGGAGGCAAAAAGACATGAGGCTGCTTTGGCAGATAATGTGAAGGTAAACCCAAAGGGTTTCTACAGGTATATTAAGAGCAAAAGGATAGTAAGAGACAGAATTGGTCCCCTAGAAGATCAGAGTGGTCGTATGTGTGGAGCCTCAGGAGATGGGGGAGGTCTTGCACAGTTTTTTTTGTATCAGTATTTACTCATGAAACTGGCATCGTGGATATGGAAGGAAGGGAAACGAGCACTAGTGTCATGGAACATATAGAGATTAAAAAGGAGGAGGTACTTGATGCTTTACAGCGAATAAAGGTAGCTAAATCCCCAGGGCCTGACAAGATTTTTCCTCTGACCTTGAGAGAGACTAGTGAAGAATGTGGAATGTTCACAAATACTAAGCATATTGCCTTTCACTTTCCATTAAGTTCTAGACCAATCTTGACAAGGATCAAGCCTACCCTAGAGCTGAAATGAATGGGGATTCGCACTCACAAGAATTGCAGTGTGATTCCAGCTCTTTTCATGTTGTCTATAATGACATCCAACTGGTCGGAACTGAAAGGACTGCTCAGATCGGTGAACACTGCAATGTGTAATTTCTCATACTTCTTCCCCCTGAAAGGCAATAACATTAAACAAATAGTAACATTCTCCTGGGCGGCACGGTAGCATTGCGGTTAGCATGACACTATTACAGCGCCAGCGATCGGGGTTCAATTCCCATCGCTGTCTATAAGGAGTTTGTATGTTCTCCCATGTCTGTGTGGGTTTCCTCCAGGTGCTCTGGTTTCCTCCCACATTGCAAAGACATACAGGTAGGTTAATTTGGGTTTAAAATGGGCAGCGCGGACTCGTTGGGCCAGAAGGGCCTGTTACCATGCTGTAAATAAAATTTAATTTTAATTTAATATTATTCCAGAGCCAGTGGTGGGAGAGCCAAAATTCTCAACATAACTGCTTTGTATAAAATCCAAAAATTAAACGGCTCTAAGTGGCTGAAAACATAGTCACCAATGAGAACGTAGCAAATAGGAGCTGAAGTAGACCATTTGGCCCTTTGAGTACACTCTGCTATTCATCAAGACACATCTTGTAGAACAGCACAAGAACAGGCCCTTCAGCCCATAATGTGCCAAACTAATTAAGCTCATGACACTGAAATACACTAATCCATTCTGCCCACACATGGTTCATATCCCTCCATTCTGCATATTGATGTGCCTATCTAAGAGCCTCTTATAGAACATAGGACATTACAGCACAGTACAGGCCCTTCAGCCCATGATGTTGGGCTGACATTTTACCTTGCTCTAATATCTATGTAACTCTTCCTCCCACATAGCCACATGAATAAGAGAAATGGAGGGCTATCTAAGAGTCTCTTAAAGGTCCCTAATGTATCTGCCCCCACAACCTCTGCCGACAGGACATTCCACACACCCACCACTCTGCAAAAAAAACATACCTCTGACATCCCCCTTATACCTTGGTCCAATCACCTTAAAACTTACCTTCACTATCCCAAATCCCTTGATTCCCTTAACATCCAGCAATCTATCAATCACTATTTTGAATGAACTCAATGATTGAGACTCCATGACTGCCTGGATGAGAAAACTACCAAGATTCACCATCCTCTGCATAAAGAAATTTCTCTTCAATCAATCCTAAATGATGACAGAATGATGAAGGATGACAGGAGGAAAGGTAGGACCAATTAGACACAGGTGGGAAAATGTGCCTGGAAGCTGTGGAAGTGGATGAGTTCCTCAATGAATACTTTTCAGTATTCACAAAGGAGAGGGGCCTTGACACTGAGGACAGTGTTGGTAAGGCTAATGTTCGAGAGCATCTTAATATCAAGAGGATGTGTTGGAACTTAGAAAATATTAGGACAGATGTATAGAACATCTATATTACAAGAGAAATTGAGTACAAAAGCAAAGAGATTCTTTTGCATTTGTACAGGGCCCTGGTGAGACCACTCCTGGAGTATTGTGTACAGTTTTGGTCTCCAGGGTTAAGGAAGGATATCCTGGCTATAGAGGGCGTGCAGCGTAGGTTTACGAGGTTAATTCCGGGGAGGTCGGGACTGTCTTATGCTGAGAGGTTGGAGAGACTGGGATTGTACACGCTGGAATTGAGAAGATTGAAAGGGGATCTGATTGAAACATACAGGATTATTAAGGGATTGGACAAGATAGACAGAAAATATGTTCCAGATGTTGGGGAAGTCCAGGACCAGGGGGCATGATTTAAGAATAAGGGCTAGGCCATTTAGGACAGAGGTGAGGAAAAACTTCTCCCAGAGGGTTGTGAATTTGTGGCATGCACTGCCTCAGGGCAGTGGAGGCCAATTCTCTGGGCACTTTCAAGAAGGAGCTAGATAGGTTTCTTATACATAGGGGAATCAAGGGATATGGGGACAAGGCAGGAACAGGATATTGATTGTTGAGGATCAGCCATGATCTCAAAATGGTGGTGTAGACTCGAAGGGCCGAATGGTCTACTTCTGCTCCTATTGTCTATAAGTCCCCAGAAACTGACAGAATATTCCTCAGGTGCTCTGTGAGGCGAGGGGAGGAGATTGTTGAACCTTTGACTAGGATCTTTGAGTCCTCGTTGTCCACGGGAATGGTATTGGAGGATGGCAGATGTTGTCCCCTTATTCAAAAAAAAGTAGTATAAATAGTTCAGGGAATTATAGACCAGTGAGCCTTGCGTCAGTGGTGGGCAAGCTGTTGGTAAAGATTCTTAGAGATAGGATCTATGGGCATCTAGAGAATCATGGTCTGATTAGGGACAGCCAGCATAGCTTTGAAGGGCAGATCGTGTCTCACAAGCCTGATAGGGTTCTTTGAGGAGGTGACCAGACAGATTGAGGGTAGTGCAGTAGATGTGGTCTACATGGATTTTACTAAGGCATTTGACAAGATTCCACATGGTAGGCTTCTTCAGAAGGTCAGAGGGTATGGGATCCAGGGAAGCTTGGCCATGTGGATTCAGAATTGGCTTGCCTGTAGAAAGCAGAGGGTTGTGGTGGAGGGAGTGAATTCAGATTGGAGGGCTGTGACTAGCAGTGTCCCACAAGGATCTGTTCTGAGACATCTGCTTTTCGTGATTTTTACTAATGACTTGGAAGAGGGGGTAGAAGGGTGGGTTAGCAAGTTTGCAGACGACACCAAGGATCGTGGTGGTGTGGATAGTACAGAGTATTGTCAAAGATTGCAGAGGGACATTGATAGGATGCAGAGCTGGGCTGAGAAGTGGCAGATGGAGTTCAATCGGGAGAAGTGTGAGGTGCTATACTTTGGATGGACAAACTCAAAGGCAGAGTACAAAGTTAATGGCAGAATTCTGGGTTGTGTGAAGGAGCAGAGGGATCTGGTGGGGGAGGGGGTCCATATTGGTATTGGTTTACTATTGTCACTTGTACTGAGGTACAGTGAAAAGCTTGTCTTACAAACCGATCGTACAGGTCAATTCATTACAGTGCAGTTACATTGAGTTAGTACAGAGTGCATTGATGTAGTACAGGTAAAAACAGTAATAATACAGAGTAAAGTGTCCCAGCTACAGAGAGTGCAGTGCAATAAGGTGCAAGGTCACAACAAGGTAGATCATGAGGTCATAGTCCATCTCATTGTATAACAGAACCAGTCCATAGTCTTATCACAGTGGGGTAGAAGTTGTCCTTGAGTCTGGTGGTATCTTCTGCCCGATGGAAGAGGAGAGAAGAGAGAATGTCCCAGGTGGGTGGGATCTTTGATTATGCTGGCTGCTACACCAAGACAATGAGAGTCCAAGGAGGGGAGGCTGGTGTCTGTGATGCGCTGGGCTGTGTCCACAACTCTCTGCAGCTTCTTGCGGTCCTGGGCAGAGCTGTTGCCGTAGCAAGCCGTGATACATCCAGATTGGACACTTTCTATGGGGCATCAGTAAAAGTTGGTGAGAGTCAAAGGGGACAAACCAAATTTCTTTAGCCTCCTGAGGAAGTAGAGGTGCTGGTGAGCTTTCTTGGCTGTGGCATCTACGTGACTTGACCAGGACAGGCTGTTGATGTTCACAACCAGGAACTTGAAACTCTCAACCCTCTCGACCTCAGCACCATTGATGTAGACAGGTGCCTGTACACTGCCCCCTTTCCTGAAGTTGATGACCAGCTCTTTTGTTTACTTGACACTGAGGGAAAGGTTGTTGTCACAAGTCCCTGAAAGTTGCCTCACAGGTGGATAGGGTAGTTAAGAAAGCTGATGGCATGTTAGCATTCATAAGTCGTGGGATTGAGTTTAAGAGCCACGAGGTAATGATACAGCTCTACAAAACTCTGATTAGACCACACTTGGAGTACTGTGTCCAGTTCTGGTCGCCTCATTATAGGAAGGATGTGGAAGCGTTGGAAAGGGTGCAGAGGAGATTTACCAGGATGCTGCCTGGTTTAGAGAGTATGGATTATGAGGAGAGACTAAGGGAGCTATGGCTTTACTCTTTGGAGAAAAGGAGGATGAGAGGAGACATGATAGAGGTATACAAAATAGTAAGAGGAATAGATAGAGTGGACAGCCAGTGCCTCTTTCCCAGGGTACCAATGCTCAATACAAGAGGGCATGGCCTTAAAGTAATGGGTGGGGAGATATCAGAGGAAGGTTTTTTACCCAGAGTAGTTGGGGCATGAAATATGTTGCCTGGGGCAGTGATGGAGGCAGGTACATTGGTCAAATTCAAGAGATTACTAGATATGCACATGGAGGAATTTAAAATAGAGGGATATGTTGGGGGGAAGGGCTTAGTCTTAGGCGAGGTTTAAAGGTCGGCACAACATTGTGGGCCGAAGGGCCTATATTGTCCTGTACTGTTCTGATTCTATGAAGTGTCCTATGCTTTTTTTCTGAGACTCTGGCTCCTGGTTCTGATCTACTCACCTAGGAGAACCATCCTCCCTGCCTCCAGCCTGCTGAACCCTGTAAGAGTTTTATAAGTGTCAATGACATCTTCTAAACCCAAGGGAATCCAGAAGGGACTGTTGAGATTGGTGAACACTGCAATATACAATTTTTCATACTTCATTTCCCTATTTTACTCCATCTCCTCGTACAGAAAACCTGTCATCTTGGAACCTGTTGAATGAGTCTTTACTCTGCTCTCATTCTGTTTTTTGCTTTCACGTTCCCTCTCATATTACTACATTCAGCCTTAGTCTCAGAGTTACTCATCTGGCAAACACCTTTTCTGTCATTATCTTCTCCATCTTTCTCATCCAGAGAGCTCTGCCTTCAATTCACTTATCCTTTTTTGTGGGAATGTAGCTAGTCAGTATCTGGCAGGAGAGCATGGACGAGTTCTGCCAAAGGGCCTCTTTCCGTGGTTTATAGCTCTGACTCCATAAAATATCCTTGGCAAGATTAAGGAGAACTCCAGGACATTCTATAAGTATCGGGAGTGAGAGGCGAGCAATCGGAATCAGCCGAGGCTTCCAAAAAGTTTTTTCTAACAGTTCGGGGATAGACTGCGCAGCCGCATGACGTCAGTTGGCAGCGCGCAAACTGTTTAGAAAGAAGACCACCATATCCAGCGGGCAGCATTCGGAGCGGGCGGCTGAGTGAGAGGTAGCAGTGATTGGGCTTTGGCCGTAATGGGGCAAGGCGAGGAAGGTGATTTGAGGAAAGGAAGTAGTATGAGTGTGGTTTCCTGTGCTTGGTGTTGGATGTGGGAGGTCCTGGAGTCTCCCAGCCTCCAGGACTGCCACATCTGCACCTGGTGTGTCAAGCTGCAGCTCCTAAGGGACCGTGTTACAGACCTGGAGATGCAGCTTGATGACTTTCGTATGGTCAGAGAATGAGGAGGTGATAGGAGTTATAGGCAGGTGGTTACACCGGGGCCACAGGAGACAGGCAAGTGGGTCAACAACAAGAGGGGGAAGGGCAAGAGAGGTACTAGCAAGTACTCCTGTGGCTGTACCCCTTGACAATAGGTACTCCTGTTTGAGTACTGTTGGGGGAGACAGCCTACCTGGGGGAAGCAACAGTGGCAGTGCCTCTGGCACAGAATCAGGCCCTGTGGCTCAGAAGGGGAGGGAAAGAAGAGGGCAGTAGTGATAGGGGACTCTCTAGTTAGGGGGGCAGCCAGGCAATTCTGTGGATGCAGGAAGAAAACTTGGAAGGTAGTTTGCCTCCCAGGTGCCAGGGTCCAGGATGTTTCAGATCACGTCCAAGATATCCTGCAGAGGAAGGGAACAGCCAGAGGTTGAGGTACATATTGGTACTGATGACATAGGTAGGAAAAGGGATGAGGTCCTGAAAAAGACTATAGGGAGTTAGGAAGGAAGTTGAGAAGCAGGACCACAAAGGTAGTAATTTCGGGATTACTGCCTGTGCCACATGACACTGAGTATAGGAATGGAATGAGGTGGAGGTTAAATGTGTGGCTGAGGGATTGGAGTAAGGGGCAGGGATTCAGATTTCTGGATAATTGGGGCCTCTTTTCGGGCAGGTATAACCTGTACAAAAAGGACGGGTTACACTTGAATCCCAGGGGGACCAATATCCTGGCGGGGAGGTTTGCTAAGGCTACTGGGGAGAGTTTAAACTAGAATTGTTGGGAGGGTTCCAAACTGGAGAGACTGGGGAAGAGGTGTTTCTCTCACAAACAGAAAGCTTGTAGACAGTACGAGAGGGAGGATAGGAAGGTGATAGAGAAGAGACGTGCTCAGACCGACAGTTTGAGATGTGTCTATTTTAACGCAAGGAGTATTGTGAACAAGGCGGATGAGCTTGGAGCATGGATCAGTACTTGGAGCTATGATGTGGTGGCCATTATGGAGACTTGGATGGCTCAGGGACAGGAACGGTTACTTCAAGTGCCAGGTTTTAGATTTTTCAGAAAGGACAGGGAAGGGGGCAAAAGAGGAGAGGGAGTGTCACGGCTGCAGAAAAGGTGGACGTTATGGAGGGACTGTCTACAGAGTCTCTGTGGGTGGAGGTTAGGAACAGGAAGGGCTCAATAACTTTACTGGGTGTTTTTTATAGGCTGCCCAATAGTAACAGGGATATCGAGGAGCAGAAAGGGAAACAGATCGTACAAAGGAGTGATAATAAGAGTTGTTGTGATGGGAGATTTTAATTTCCCAAATATTGATTTGCATCTCCATACAGCAAGGGGCCTAGAAGGGGTGGAGTTTAAGTGTGTTCAGGAAGGATTCTTGACACAATATGTAGATAAGTGTACAAGAGGAGAAGCTGTGCTTGATTTGGTATTAGGAAATGAACTTGGTCAAGTGTCCGATCTCTCAGTGCGAGAGCATTTTGGAGATAGTGATCATAATTTTATCTCCTTTACAATAGCATTGGAGAGATAGGAAGACAGACGAGAAAGGTGTTTAGTCGGAGTAAAGGGAATTGAGGCTCTCAGGCAAGAAATTGGAAGCTTAAATTGGGAACAGATGTTCTCAGGGAAAAGTACAGAAGAAATGTGGCAAATATTCAGGGGATATTTGTGTGGAGTTCTGCATAGGCATGTTCCAATGAGACAAAGTTACAATAGGATACAGGAACAGTGGTGTACAAAGGCTGTAATAAATCTAGTCAAAGGAAAAGAAAAGCTTACAAAAGGTACAGAGAGCTAGGTAATGTTAGAGATCTGGAAGAGTATAAGGCTAATGGGAAGGAGCTTAAGGAGATTAGGAGAGCCAGAAGGGGGCATGAGAAGGCCTTGGCAGGCAGGATTAAGGAAAACCCCAAGGCATTCTAGAAGTATGTGAAGAGCAAGAGGATAAGATGCAAAAGAATAGGACCTATCAAGTGCAACAATATAAGAGCCCTTTATTAGTCACACGTACATCGAAACACACAGTGAAATACATCTTTTTGCATAGTGTTCTGGGGGCAGCCCACAAGTGTTGCCACACTTCCGGCACCAACAGAGCATGCCCACAACTTCCTAGCCCATGTGTCTTATTAACATTTATACGTGGCTCGCTGTGTTTCTAGGTTGCTGGTACATAACAGGAGAGCCAGAAGGGGCATTGAGAAGGCCTTGGTGTGCAGGATTAATGTAAACCCCAAGGCATTTTACAGTATGTGAAGAGCAAGAGGATGAGATGTGAAAGAATAGGACCCATCAAGTGCAACAGTAGGAAAGTGTCTGTGGATCCAGAGGAAATGGCAGAGGTACTTAATGACCACTTTACATCAGTATTCACTACGGAAAAGGATCTTCGTGATTGTAGTGATGACTTGCAGCAGACTGAAAAGCTTGAGCATGTAGATATTAAGAAAGAGGATGTGCTGGAGCTTTTGGAAAGCATCAAGTTGGATAAGTTGCTGGCACCGGATGAGATGTACCCCAGGCTACTGTGGGAGGTGAGGGAGGAGATTGCAGAGCCTCAGGCGATGATCTTTGCATCATCAATGGGGACAGGACAGGTTCTGGAGAATTGGAGGGTTGCAGATGTTGTTCCTTTACTCTTCTAGAGTAGAGATAGCCCAGGAAATTATAGACCAGTGAGTATTACTTTAGTGGTTGGTAAGTTGATGAAGAAGATCCTGAGAGGTATTCCGAAAGGCCTCTATTGTGCTGTAGATTTTCTATGTTTCTAAACTGATCCCTCTGTATCCTTTGGCAATCTTCTATGCAATGCCACCAAACTTCATGCTGTCTGCAGACTCGCTCATCCTACCATATTTTCATCCAAGTCATATACACATACATACACACATATATATGACAAACAACAGAGGTGCCAGTACAGATTCCTGTGGAGGAACACCAATCAGATCTCCATCCAGAATAAGACCCATCCACTGCTACCCTGAATTCCATGGGCAAGCCAACTTTGGATCCAATCAGCCAAGTCATTGTGGATCCCATGCATCCTAATTTTCTGAATGACCCTACCATGCAGGACCTCATTGAATGTCTTATTGAAATCCATATCTGCAACATCCACTGCTCTACCTCCATCAACTCCATGAAGGAGGAATACAAGGCATTAGGGAGAAGGTTGAAAAGTAGGACCTCAAGGGTAGTAATCTCAGGACTACTACCCGTGTCGCGTATCAATGACAGGAAGAATAGAAAGCTCTGGCAGTTAAATGCGTGGCTGAATGACTGGTGCAAGGGGCAGGGCTTCAGATTCTTGGATACCTGGGACCTTTTTTGGGGGAGGCAAGACCTATTTGCTAAGGATGGGTTGCATCTAAACTCCAAAGGGTCCAATATCCTGGCGGGAATGTTTAATTTAGTTGTAGGGGAGGGTTTAAACTGATCTGGCAGGGGGATGGTAACCAGGATGCTAGGTTACAAGATGCTAAGGTGAGGGAGAAAGTGTATAGAAACGAATCCATTGAGGATGGCAAGAATGACAGGCAGGTGATAAGTCAGGATAATTTACTGAATAATAGAAGTACAACAAATTCGGATGTTAGGATACAGAATGTTAGGATCGGGGATGAGGATATTCGGATACCGAATGTTAGGATAGGGGATGAGGTCTACACGAACATGTCTAAGATAGTAGGTAGCGAAGATAGTAAGAAGGATGGACAGGTAGAAAGTCAGGATAATCTGCTGATCAATAGAGGTACAATAAAATCAATAGCAGATACCAGTCTAAACATACTATATTTAAATGCACGTAGCATCAGGAATAAAGTAGATGACCTAGTGGCACAACTACAGGTTAATAAATATGACATCGTTGCAATCACTGAGTCGTGGCTTCATGATGGATGTGATTGGGAACTGAATGTCAAGGGGTATACAGTATATAGGAAGGATAGGAGGGTAGGCAGAGGGGGAGGTGTGGCCATGATGGTTAGTAGCGATATAAAATCAATAGAAAGGAAGGACATTGGGTCAGAGGAGGTGGAATCCTTATGGGTGGAGCTGAGAAATAGCAAGGGTAAAAGAACAATAATAGCAGTCATATATAGGCCCCCGAACAGCAGTCAGGAAGTGGACCATAAATTGCAGATTGAGATAGAAAAAGCATGTCAGAGTGACAATGTGAAGATAATTATGGGGGATTTTAACATGAAGGTGGACTGGGAAATGCAGCAAGGTGGTAGTACTCAGGAGAGTGAGTTTGTGGAATGTCTAAGGGATGTTTTTCTGGAGCAACTTATTGAGGAGCCCACCAGGGGATCGGCTGTTTTGGATTGGGTGCTGTGTAGTGAACCCGAGGTGATTAGGGAACTAAAGGTAAAGGAACCACTGGGAACAAGTGATCACAATATGATTGAGTTTAGTTTCAAGTTTGAGAAGGAGAAGCTGATAACTGGTGTATCGATATTTCAGTGGAATAAGGGAAATTACAAAGGTATGAGAGATGAGTTGGCCCAAATTGATTGGAGGAGTAAGTTAGCTGAAGGGACGGCAGAGGAAAAATGGAAGAAATTTCTACAGGAAATAAGGACAATGCAGGACAGATATATTCCAAGAAAAAAGAAGGTTTTGAATGGAAAAAAGGCACAGATGTGGATAACGAGGGAGGTGAAGGATAAAATAAAAGCAAAAGGGGCGGCGTACAAAGTAGCAAAAATTAGTGGGAAAACAGAAGATTGGAACAATTTTAAAAATCTGCAGAGAGAAACTAAGAAGGTCATTAGGAAAGCAAAGATGAGTTACGAAAGGAAGCTGGCGGACAACATTCGGAAGGATTAAGAGTTTTTTTAAATACATAAGGAATAAAAGAGACACGGGTTGACATAGGACCAATTGATAACGGTGCAGGAGGTATTATAATGGATGATAGTGAGATGGCAAGGGAATTGAATGAATATTTTGCATCGGTCTTCACCGTGGAGGACATAAGCAATGTGCCCATTAGTCAGGAGTCTCACGAATTGGAGCTGAGTTCAATTGAGATTAATAGGGAGAAGGTGCTTGGAAAACTAAAGGGGCTTAAGGCTGATAAGTCTCCCGGACCAGATGAGGTGCATCCCCGGGTTCTGAAGGAGGTGGCTGTGGAGATAGCGGAGGCGTTGGCGATTATTTTTCAGGAATCGATAGATTCTGGCATGGTTCCGGAGGACTGGAGGGTAGCGAATGTAGTTCTGTTGTATAAGAAAGGTGGGAGGCAGCACAAGGGCAATTACAGACCTATTAGTCTGACGTCAGTGGTGGGAAAATTATTGGAGTCTATCCTCAAGGAGGAGGTTACCGAATACCTAGAGGCGCAAGGCAAGATAGGACCTAGTCAACATGGTTTTGTGAAGGGGAGGTCCTGTCTGACCAACCTATTGGAGTTTTTTGAAGAAATCACAGGTAGGGTGGATAAGGGAGAGGCGGTAGATGTTGTGTATTTAGACTTTCAAAAGGCCTTCGATAAGGTGCTGCACAAGAGACTGATTAATAAGATGAGAGGTCATGGAATTATGGGCAGGGTAGCAAAATGGGTGGAGAATTGGCTGGTTGGCAGGAAGCAAAGGGTGGAAATAAAAGGATCTAGTTCTGGTTGGTTACCGGTTACTAGTGGTGTGCCGCAAGGGTCGGTGTTGGGGCCTCTCCTTTTTACCTTGTACATCAATGATTTGGATGATGGAATAAATGGTTGTGTGGCTAAGTTTGCGGATGACACCAAGATAAGTGGAGGAGTAGGGAGCATAGAGGAAATAGAAAGAATGCAGAGGGACCTAGACAGTTCAGGAGAATGGGCAAGGAAATGGCAGATGAGATTCAATGTTGAGAAATGTGCAGTTGTACACTTTGGAAGTAGAAATAAGCGGGTAGATTATTATCTAGAAGGAGAGAAGATTGATAGTGCGGTAGTACAAAGGGACTTGGGGGTACTCGTACAAGATACCTTAAAAGTTAACCACCAGGTTGGATCGGTGGTTAAGAAAGCGAATGCTATGTTGGCATTCATCTCGAGGTATAGTGTATAAAAGTAAGGAAGTGTTGATGAGGCTCTACGGGGCGCTAGTGAGGCCTCATTTGGAATACTGTGCGCAGTTTTGGGCCCCGCATCTTAGGAAGGATGTGCTGACGTTGGAGAGGGTTCAGAGGAGATTTACGAGAATGATTCCAGGAATGAAAGGGCTTAAGTATGATGAGCGTTTGTCGGCTCTTGGACTGTACTCGCTGGAGTACAGAAGGATGAGAGGGGACCTCGTAGCGACATTTAAAATGTTGACAGGTAAGGATAGAGTAGATGTGGCTAGGCTGTTTCCCTTGGTGGGCGTGTCCAGGACCAGAGGGCACAATCTTAGAATTAGAGGGTACAGTTTCAAGACAGATGAGGAGAAGTTTCTTTACCCAGAGGGTGGTGAAATTGTGGAACTCCTTGCCACACACAGCAGTGGAGGCCAGATCAGTGGGGGTATTCAAGGAGGAGATAGACAGATATCTAAATAGTCAGGGTATCAAGGGATATGGCCATAAGGCTGGCAAATGGGATTAGAATAGTTTTTTTTCTCTCTTTTTTCCCACCCCATTTCTTTTTCCCTTTTCCTTGGAGCAGACTCGATGGGCCGAATGGCCTGCTTCTGCTCCCTTATCTTGTGATCTTGTGAACTACTTTTGTCATCTCAAAACTCAATCAGATCAGTCAGACATGACCTATGCTGCACAAAGCCATGCCAACTGTCCCTAATTAGACCATGCTTTTCAAAATGCTCATAAATCCTATTCCGAAGAATCCTCTCCACTAGTTTCCCTTCCACTGACGTGAGACTCGCTGGTCTATAATATACAGGATTATCCCTATTTCCCTCTTGAAGGAAGGAACAACATTAGCTACCCGCCAGACCTCCAGCACCACTCCTGTGGCTAGCAAAGATACAAAGATCTTGATTCAAGGCTTCAATTATCTCATCTCTCACTAACCTGGAGTATATCTCATCATGCCCTTAATGTTTTTCAAGAGATCCAACACTAACTCTTTCCTAATCACAAAATCTCTTAGCATGCTCCACTCTGATCTTACTATCTGCTACATCCTTCTCCTTGGTAAACAGTGATGCAAAGGAGACATTTAGGATATCGCCCACATCCTCTGCCTCCTTTATCCTTGAGTGGTCCTACCCTCTCCCTAGTTATCCTCAAGCTCTTGACTTTCTAACCAACAGACTGCAATCAGTGAGGATAAGCAACAATACCTCCGGCACAATTATTCTCAACATTGGTGCCCCACAAGGCTGCATCCTCTGCCCTCTACTCTACTCCCTATACACTCATGACTGTGTGGCCAGACTGCTCTAACTCCATGTACAAGTTTGCAGATGATACCACCGTTGTAGGCCGTATCTCAAACAGCAATAAGTCAGAGTACAGGAAGGAGAAAGAGCACTTAGTGGAATGGTGTCATGACAACAACCTTGCCCTCAATGTCAACAAAACAAAAGAGCTGGTCATTGACTTCAGGAAAGGGGGCAGTGTACATGCACCTGTCTGTATCAATGGTGCTGAGGTCGAGAGGGTTGAGAGCTTCAAGTTCCTGGGAGTGAACATCACCAACAGCCTGTCCTGGTCAAATCACAGATGCTACAGCCAAGAAAGCTCACCAGTACCTCTACTTCCTCAGGAGGCTAAGAAAATTTGGTTTGTCCCCTTTAACTGTCACTAACTTTTACCAATGCACCACAGAAAGCATCCTATCTGGATGTATGGCAACTGCTCTGCCCAGGACTGCAAGAAACTGCAGAGAGTTGTGGACACAGCCCAGCACATCACAGACACCAGCCTCCCCTCCTTGGACTCTGTCTTTACCTCTCGTTGTCTTGGTGAAGCAGCCAGCATAATCAAAGACCCCACCCACCCAGGACATTTTCTTTTCCATCGGGTAGGAGATACAGGAACCTGAGAGCACATACCACCAGACTTAAGGATAGCTTCTACCCCACTGTGATAAGACTATTGAATGGTTCCCTTATACAATGAGATGCACTATGACCTCACAATCTACCTTGCTGTGACTTTGCACCTTATTGCACTGCACTTTCTCTGCAGCTGTGACACTTTACTCTGTACTGTTATTGTTTTTACCTGTACTGCATCAATGCACTCTGTACAGACTCAATGTAACTGCACTGTGTAATGAATTGACCTGTACGATCTGTTTGTAAGACAAGCTTTTCACTGTACCTTAGTACAAGTGACAATAATAAACCAATACCAATGTATGTGTAGAATGCCTCAGGATTCCCTTCCACCCAGAGCAGCAGGAAAGTCAGGCAACTGTAGGGTAGTGAGACATATGGAAATTATTGCAGAAAATTCTAATGGATAGAATTTATGTACATTTGAAAAGATGAGGGCTGATCAGTAATGGTCAGCATAGCTTTGTACAGGGGAATTCTCTCATGAAAATCAAAAATCTGCAAAGGCTGGAAATTTAAAGTGGAAAAACTGAAAATGTGCAGCAGGTCAGGCTGCACCTCTACGTAGAGAAACAGTGTTAATATTTCAGGTTGAAGACCCTTCACAGTTGTGGGCTGGATAATTGGATCCAAAATTGGCTTTGCAATATGAAGCAGAGGGTAGTTGTGGAAGACTGCTTTGTAAATTGGAAATCTGTCATCTGTTGTGTGCTTCAGGTATTGGTGCTAGGACTAATATATTTATTAACAACTTGGATGTGAAGGTAGGAGGTAAGATTAAGTTTGCGGAAGACACAAGTTAATGGTGCTCTAGATAGTGAGGGAGGTTGTCCAAGGCTCCTGCTGTATTGCAAATTTACAAAAGCATGGTTCGACTGCACTTGGAGTATTGTGCACAGTTCTGATCATTGAACAGTACAGCACAGGAACAGGCCCTTCAGCCCACAATGCTGTGGCTCAGAAGGGAAGGGGAAGGAAGAGGAGTGCAATAGTGATAGGGGATTCATTGGTTTGGGGGACAGATAGAAGATTCTGTGGACAAGAACGGGACTCCCAGATAGTATGTTGCCTCCCAGGTGCCAGGGTCAGGGACATCTCAGATCGCGTGCACAGAATTCTTAAGGGGGGAGAGGGGAGGAGCCAAAGTCGTGATGCACATTGGCACCAACGACATAGGTAAGATAAGGGATGAGGTCCTGAAGAGCGAGTATTGGGAGTGAGGAAGAAAGCTAAAAAGCAGGACCTCAAGGGTAGTAATCTCTGGATTGCTGCCTGTGCCACACACCAGGGAGGGAGAGAATAGGAAGGTATGGCAGACTTATGAGTGGTTAAAGAGTTGGGATCTCTTCTGGGGTAGGTATGACCTGTACAAAAAGGACAGGTTACACCTAAATTGGAGAGGGACAAATGTCCTTGCGGGCAGGTTTGCTAGAGCTATTGGGGAGGGTTTAAACTAATTTGGCAGGGGGATGGGAACAGGAGCATCAGATTAGAGGATGGATCAGTTGGTGCAGAAGTCGATGCAATGTGTACAGAAAAGGTAAGGAAGGATAGGCAGGTGACGGGGCATAAATGCAATCAATTAGATGGGTTGACATGTATTTACTGTAATGTGAGAAGTGTTAAGAGTAAGATTGATGAACTTAAGAGCATGGATCATTACATGAAATTATGACGTTGTGGCCGTTACAGAGACTCGGCCGTCACAAGGGCAAGAGTGGCTGCTTGAGGTTCTGGGGTTTAGATGTTTCAAAAGGGATAGGAAGGGGGTAGAAGGGGTGGGTTGGCATTGCTAATCAGAGATAATATCACAGCTGATAGAAGGGAGGACATCAAAGAAGGATCATCTACTGAGTCAGTGTGGGTGGAAGTCAGAAACAGGAAGGGAGCAATCATAGAACAATGTTGTAGCTGTACAGGACCATGGTCAGACCCCACTTGGAGAACTGTGCTCAGTTCTAGTCACCTCATTACAGGAAGGATGTGGAAGCCATAGAAAGGGTGCAGAGGAGATTTGCAAGGATGCTGCCTGGATTAGGGAGCATGCCTTATGAAAACAGGTTGAGGGAACTTGGCCTTTTCTCCTTGAAGCGATGGAGGATGAGGGGAGACCTGATAGAGGTGTATAAGATGATGAGAGGCATTGATCGTGTGGATAGTCAGAGGCTTTTTCCCAGGGCTGAAATGGTTGCCACAAGAGGACACAGGTTTAAGGTGCTGGGGAGTAGGTACAGAGGCGATGTCAAGGGTAGGTTTTTTACTCAGGTGAATGTGTGGAACGGGCTGTTGGCAACGGTGGTGTAGCCGGATATGATAGGGTCTTTTAAGAGACTTTTGGATAGGTACATGGAGCTTAGAAAAATAGAGGGCTATGGGTAAGCCTAGTAATTTCTAAAGTAGGGACATGTTTGGCACAGCTTTGTGGGCCAAAGGAACTGAATTGTGCTGTAAGTTTTCTATGTTTCTATAGAACAGTACAGCACAGAACAGGTCCTTCTGCCCACAATGTTGTGCCGACATAGCTAATCCCTTCTACCTAAAGAATACCCATATCCCTCCATTTTCTTCTCATTCATGTGCCCATCCAAGCCCCTCTTAAAAACCCCCAATGAATTTGCCTCCAATCAGGCAACACATTTCAGGCATCCACCACTCTCAGTAAAAAAACATACCCCTCACGTCTGTTCTGAACCTACCCACTCATCTTAAATGCATGCCCTCTGGTATTGAATCGCTCAGTAATGGGGAAAAAGATATTGCTTGTCCACCCTATCTGTGCCCCTCATAATTTTTTTTACACTTCCAACAGATCACCCCTCAGCCTCTGCCACTCCAGAGAAAAGAGCCCAAGTCTGTCCAGCCTCTCCTGATAGCACATGCCCTCTAATCCAGGCAGCATCCCAGTAAACCTCCTCTGCACCCCCTCTAAAGCCTCGACATCCTTCCTGTAGTGAGGTGACCAGAATTGCATGCAATACTCTAAATGTGGCCTAACCAGAGTTCTGAAGAGATGATCATAACTTCTTGACTCCTATACTCAATACCTCGATTAATAAAAACAAGTATTCCATAAGTCTCCTTAACCACCCTATCTACCTGTGTAGCCACTTTCAATGAGCCATGGACTTGCACCCCAAGGTGTCTCTGCTCTTCAACACTGTTAAAGGTCTTACCCTTAAGAGTGTACTGTCTCTTGACAACACCTCACATTTATCCAGGTTAAACTCCATCTGCCATTTCTCTGCCCACATCTGCAATTGATCTATATCACACTGTATCCCTTGCCAGTCTTCTACACTATTCACAACTCCAACAATCTTGGTGTCGTCTGCAAACTTACTAACCCATCCATCCAGGTGATTTATGTACATCACAAACAGCAGAGTTCCCAGTGCAGATCCCTGCAGAATACCACTACTCACAGGCCTCCAGCCCGAACAGGTCCCTTCAACCACCACCCTCGTCTTCACTCTATTGGAAGTATTCTGTAAGCTCCCAAATAGCTATCGGGACACTGAGCAGCAGATAACATAGAACACGACAGCACAGTACAGACCTTTCAGCCCACAAATTTGTGCCGACATGTTATCCTGCTCTAAGATCTATCTAACCCTTCCCTCCTACATAGCCCCCTATTTTTCTATCATTCATGTGTCTATCTAAGAGTGTCTTAAATGTCCCAAATGTATCTGCCCCCACAACCTCTGATGGCAGTGCATTCCACGCATCCATCACCTTAAAATTATGTCCCCTTGTATTAGCCATTGTTGCCCTGGGAAAAAGTCTGACTGTCCACGCGGTCTATACCCCTTATCATCTTGTACCCCTCTATCAAGTCACCTCTCATCCTCCTCTCCAAAGAGAAAAGCCCTAGCTCACTCAACCTATCATAAGACCTACTCCCTAATGCAGACAACATCCTGGTAAATCTCCTCTGCACCCTCTAGCTTCCATATCCTTCCTATAATGAGGCAACCAGAAATGAACACAATACTCCAAGTGTGGTGTGACTAGAGTACTATAGAGCTGCAACATCACCTCACAGCTCTTGATCTCAATACCCCAACTAATGAAGGCCAACACTCCATACATCGTCTTAACAACCCTATCAACATGCGTGGCAACCTTGAGGGATCTATGGATGTGGACCCCAAGATCCCTCTGTTCCTCCACACTGCTAGGAGTCCTGCCATTAACCTTGTATTCTGCCTTCAAATTCGATCTCCCGAAGTGTATCACTTCACACTTATCCGGGTTGAACTCCATCAGCCACTTCTGAGCCAGCTCTGCATCCTATCCTGCAGCTCCTAACAAACCGAGTTAGGGAGCTGGAGCAAGAGGTGGATGAACTTCAGATCATTCGAGAGGAAGATGTAGACAGGAGTTTCAGGGAGATAGTCACCCCTAAAAGTCAAGAGACAGGTAGCTGGGTGACTGTCAGGAAAGGGAAGGGGTATAGACAGAAAGAGCAGAGCACCCCTGTGGCCGTTCCCTTCAACAATAAGTACACCGTTTTGGATACTGTTGGTGGGGACGACCTACCAGGGACAAGATGTAGTGGTCACGTCTCTGGAACCGAGACAGTACCCTCAGCTCAGAAAGGAAGGAGGGAAAAAAGGAGAGCAGTAGTGATAGGGGATTCGATAGCCGGGGGACAGATAGGAGGTTCTGTGGGAGACATCGAGAATCCCAGATGGCCTGTTGCCTCCCTGGTGCCAGGGTCCGCGATATCTCAGATCGTGCTCTCGATACTCTTAGGAGGGAGGGTGAACAGCCAGATGTCATGGTCCATGTAGGGACCAATGACGTGGATAGGAAGGAGGAGGAGGTCCTGCAGAGAGAATTTAGAGAATTAGGTGCAAAGTTGAAGGACAGGACCTCCAGGGTTGCAATCTCAGGATTGCTACCCATGCCACGTGCTAGTGAGGCTAGAAATAGGAGGATCATACAGCTAAATACACGGCTAAGGAGATGGTGCAGGAGGGAGGGCTTCAATTGGGTCTTGTTCCAGGGAAGGTGGGACCTGTTCCGACAGGACAGTTTGCACCTGAACTGGAGGGGGACTAACATACTTGCGGGTAGGTTTGATAGTGCTACTCCGGGGGGTTTAAACTAGATTTGCAGGGGGAGGGGAACCGGAGTGTTAGAGCAGATAGTGAGGTGGAGGAAGATAATGGACATGCGAGGACTGCAGGTATAGACAGAAACAAAAGGTTTGTACGTGATGGAAATGTTCTAAGGTGCATCTATTTCAATGCAAGGAGTATTGTAGGTAAAGCAGATGAGCTTAGGGCGTGGATTGGCACGTGGGATTACGACATTATTGCTATTAGTAAGACCTGGTTGAAGGAGGGGCAGGACTGGCAGCATAATGTTCCAGGATTCTGTTGTTTCAGATGTGATAGAGGGGGAGGGATGAAAGAGGGAGGAGTGGCATTAATAGTCAGGGAAAATATCACAGCTGTGAGTAGACAGGACAGCCCAGAGGGCTCGTCAACAAAGGCCATTTGGGTGGAGCTGAGGAACAGGAAAGGTGTGGCCACACTAATAGGGTTGTATTATAGACCACCCAATAGTCAGAGAGAATTGGAGGAACAAATCTGTAGGGAGATAGCAAACCGATGCAAGAAACAGAAAGTTGTAATAGTAGGGGATTTTAACTTTCCACATATTGACTGAGACTCCCACACTGTGAAAGGGCTGGATGGCTTAGAATTTGTCAAATGTGTTCAGGAAAGTTTTCTAAATCTATATATAGAGGTACCAACAAGAGAGAATGCAATACTTGATCTCTTATTAGGGAACCAGACAGGTCAGGTGACAGAAGTATGCGTAGGTGAGCATTTTGGGTCCAGTGACCATAATGTCATTAGTTTCAAGTTACTTATGGATAAGGACAGGTCTGGTCCTCGGGTTGAGGTTCTAAATTGGAGAAAGGCCAATTTGGTGGAAATGAGAAAGGATCTAGGAAAAGTGGATTGGGATAAGTTATTTTCTGGTAAGGATGTGTTCAGTCAGTGGAAGGCCTTCAAAGGTGAAATTTTGAGAGTGCAGTTTGCATGTTCCTGCCAGGATTAAAAGGCAAAGTTAACAAGCATAGGGAACCTTGGTTTTCAAAAGATATTGGTGCTCTGGTTAAGAAAAAAAGAGGTGTATAGCAGGTATAGGCAACTAGGAACAAATGAGGTACTTGAAGAGTATAGAAAATGTAAGAAAATACTAAAAAAGGAAATCAGGAAGGCAAAAAGACATGAGGCTGCTTTGGCAGATAATGTAAAGGTAAACCCAAAGGGTTTCTACAAGTATATGAAGAGTAAAAGGATAGTAAGGGACAAAATTGGTCCCCTAGAAGATCAGAGTGGACATCTATATGTGGAGCCTCAGGAGATGGGGGAGATCTTAAATAGTTTTTTTGCATCAGTATTTACTCAGGAAATGGGCATAGGGGATATAGTAGGAAGGGAAATAAGCAGTAGGGTTATGGAACATAAAGAGGAGGAGGTGCTTGCTGCCTTACAGCGAATAAAGGTAGATAAATCCCCCGGGCCTGACAAGATATTTCCTCGGACCTTGAGAGAGACTGGTGTAGAAATTGCAGGGGTCCTGGCAAATATATTTAAAATGTCCTTAGACACGGGTGCAGTGCCGGAGGACTGGAGGGTAGCTCATATTGTTCCGTTGTTTAAAAAAGGATCCAAAAGTAAACCAGGTAATTACAGGCCAGTGAGCCTGACATCAGTAGTAGGTAAGTTATTGGAAGGTGTTCTGAGAGATAGGACATACAAGTATTTGGATAACAAAGGGCTGATTAAGGATAATCAGCATGGTTTTGTGCATGGTAGATGGTGTTTAATGAACCTTGTAGAGTTTTTTGAGTAGGTTACCAAGAAAGTAGATGAAGGAAAGGCTGTGGATGTTGTATACATGGACTTTAGTAAGGCCTTTGACAAGGTCCCACATGGGAGGTTAGTTCAGAAGGTTCAGTCACTAGGTATCCATGGAAAGGTTGTAAACTGGATTCGAAATTGGCTGTGTGGGAGAAGACAGAGAGCGGTAGTGGACGATTGTTTCTCAGACTGGAGGCCTGTGACTAATGGTGTGCCTCAGGGATCTGTGCTGGGGCCATTGTTGTTTGTTGTCTATATCAATGATCTAGATGATAATGTAGTAAATTGGATTAGCAAGTTTGCTGATGACCTTAAGATTGGAGGCATAGTGGGCAGCGAGGAAGGATTTCAAAGCTTGCAGAAGGATCTGAACCAACTGGAAGAATGGGCCAGAAAATGGCAGATGGAATTTAATGCAGACAAGTGTGGGGTGTTGCATTTTGGAAGGACAAATCAAGGTAGGACATACACAGTAAATGGTAGGGCACTGAGGAGTGAGGAGGAACAAAGAGATCTGGGAGTTCAGATACATAACTCCCTGAAAGTGGCGTCATAGGTAGACAGGGTTATAAAGGTGGCTTTTGGCATCCTGGCACTCATAAATCGAAGTATTGAGTATAGGAGTTGGGATGTTATGGTAAGGTTGTATAAGTCACTGGTGAGGCCAAATTTGGAGTATTGTGTGCAGTTCTGGTCACCTAACTATAGGAAGGATATCAGTAAGATTGAAAGAGTGCAGAGGAGATTTACTAGAATGTTGCCGGGTCTTCAGGAGTTGAGTTACAGGGAAAGATTGAGCATGTTAGGACTTTATTCCTTGGAGCGTAGAAGAATGAGGGGAGATTTGATAGAAGTTTACAAAATTATGAGGGGCATAGACAGAGTTAATGCGAGTAGGCTCTTTCTACCTAGATTAGATGAGATAAGTACAAGAGCACATGGCTTTAGGGGGAATATTAGGGGGAACTTCTTCACTCAGTGGTGGGAGTGTGGAACGGGCTGCCATCTGATGTAGTAAATGCAGGCTCACTCTTAAGCTTTAAGAACAAATTGGATAGATATATGGACGGGAGAGATCTGGAGGGTTATGGACTGGGTGCAGGGAAGTGGGACTAGAGGAATAACGTTTTGGCACAGACCTTAAGGGTCAAATGGCCTGTTTTCTGTGCTGTATTGATCTATGGTTCTATCAATGTCCTGTTGTAATCTACAGCAACCTTCTGCCCTATCAACACCACCAACCTTTGTATCATCAGCAAACTTACTAACCCACCCTTCCACATCCTCATCCAAGTCATTTATAAAAATCACAGAGCAGGGGTCCCAGAATAGATCCTCTCTTTTCTATGGGTGAGCCAATTCTGATTCCACAGCCAAGTTTCTCTGGATCCCATGCCACCTGACTCTCTGAATAAGCCTTCCATGAGAAACCTTATCAAATGCCTTACTAAAATCCATCTACTGCTCTACCTTCATCAATGAGCTTTGTCACATCCTCAAAGAATTCAATCAGCCTCGTGAGGCACGACCCAACCCTCACAAAGCCATGCTGAGTGTCCCTCATCAGCCTATGCTTCTCTAAATGCCTATGAATCATGTCTCTAAGAATCTTCTCCAGTAATTTGCCCACCACTGAAGGAAGACTCACTGGTCTGTAATTCCCAGGGTTATCCCTACTCCGTTTCTTAAACAAAGGAACAACATTTGCCACCCTCCAATCATCTGGCACTACTTCTAGGGCCAGTGAGCATGCAAAGATCGTCGCCAAAGGCGCAGCAATCTCTTCCCTAGCTTCCCATACTATCCTTGGATATATCCCGTCTGGCCCTGGTGACATATCTATCCTAATGTTTTTCAATAGTTCCAGCACATCCTCTTTCCTCATGTCAACATGCCCTAGTGTGTCAGTCAGCTGTACGTCATCCTCACAAACATCAAGATCTCCCTCTCTCTCTCTACTGAATACTGAAGCAAAGTATTCATTAAGGACCTCCCCTACCTCTTCCAATTCCAAGCACGTTTCCTCTTTTATCCCTGATCGGTCCTACTCTCACTCTAGTCATAGTCTTATTCTTCACATACCTGTGGAATGCCTTGGGGTTTTCCTCGATCCTACTCGCCAAGGACTTTTCATGCCCCCTTCTAGCTCTCCTAAATCCACTCTTAAGCTCCCTCCTGGCTACCTTGTAACTCTCCAGAGCCCTGTCTTTCTAAACCTCTGGCGAGTAAGTTTGCAGATGATACTAAAGTAGTTGGACAATGAAGAAGGTTATCAAAGATTACAGTGGGCTGAGGAATGGCAAATGGCGTTTAATTTGGATAAGTGCGAGATGTTGGATTTTGGAAAGTCAAATCCAAGTAGGACTTTCACAGTGAATGGCATGTCCCTGGGGAGTGTTGCAGGACAGAGGGACTTTGGAGTACAAGTACATGGTTCCCTGAAAGTGGAATCACAGGTAGACAGGGTGGTGAAGGTGGCTTTTGGCATGCTGGCCTTTGGAAGTCCGGACATTGAGTATAAAAGTTGTGAGGTCATGGTGCGGTTGCAAAGGACGCTGGTGAGGCCACATTTGGAGTACTGTGTTCAGTTTTGGTCACCATGGTATAGGAAAGATGTTATTAAACTGGAAAGAGTGCAGAAAAAAATTACAAGATGTTGCCAGGACTTGAGGGACGGAGTTATAGGGAGAGGTTGGACAGGCTAGGACTTTATTCCTTGAAGCGTAGGGGAGTGAGGTGATCTTAAAGAGGTGCATAAAATCATGAGGGGCATAGATAGGGTGAATGCACTCACTCCCTTTCCCAGGGTTGGGGAATCAAGAACTAGAGGGTATAGGTTTAAGGTATGAGGGGAAGGATTTAATAGGAAATCGCGGGGCAACTTTTTTTGTTACACAAAGGGTGGTATCTATGTGGAGCTTCCAGAGCAGGTGGTTGAGTCAGGTACAATAACTTTATAAGACAGGTATATGGATTGGAAAGATTTAAAAGGTTATGAGCCAAATGCTGGCAAATGAGACTGGCTTGGATGGGTATCTTGGTTAGCATGGATCAATTGGGCTGAAGGGCCAGTTTCCGCGCTGTATGAGTATGATACTCTAAAAGCAAAATGCATATCTTAAACTCTCTATCTCACTTTTAAAAGCCTCTCATTTGCCAAATGTCCATTTGTCTGCAAACAACCTACTTCAATCTTTTGATAAATTCCTGTCTGATACTGTCAAAATTTGTATTGCCCAATTTAGAATTTTAATTATGAACCAGATTGGTCCCTTTCCATAACTAATTTAAAACTGATAGAACTATGGTCACTGGTCCCAAAGTGATTCCCCAATGACACCTTGAATTCTCTACTTCAGAAGTTTGTAGATGCTCAGTTACGTATGCTCAGATATCAAAGTTGTCTTTTTGATAACTAAAATAGATATCAAAAAGATTTTTGGACACCAAGAGAATCAGCTGTTGTGATCCAGCAGGAAAGCGGATGGGCAATGGTATTAGCTTTAACATTGTGAACGGTGGAGCAGGTATACGAGCTCATGTAACCTAATCCTGTTTCTGTTCCTAATGTTAATTTCTCCAGCCCATCATCAAATCCAATATAACCAACAAATTGCGTGAATACTTACAAGGTCTGTTTCTGAAGCAAGTCCATGCAGACAATTAGGGCATCGAGAACTGGAGGAGAGTTAAGGTTCAAGCATCAACAAAAATAAATTTAGCTTTACATTATATCATCTATTCAGTAACTGTATCTTATTGTTACGGACTAGGTTACTATTGGTGAATATCCCTTTAAGATAGAGCATAGTGGTGTGTGTGTGTTGGCGTGGTTATGACAACAGAAGATAAGGACGCTTTTGGGCGGGGGGGGGGAGGGGGTGAGGGAGGGGATTTTATAAGTCTCAAAAAGATCACCCCTCAGCCTCATATGCTACTGAGAAAATAGGTCCTAACCAATCCAGCCTCTCCTTACAACTCAACTCTCCAGGCCCTGTAATGTAAATCCTTTCAGTACCCTATCCAGTTTAATTACATTCTTCATATGGCAGGACGACCAGAACTGTACGCAGTACTCCAAATGTGGCCTTATCAAGGCCTTGTATGGTTGTAACATGGTGTCCCAACTCCTGTCCTGAGTATCCTTACTGATGAATGCAAGCATGCCAAATGCCTTTTTCACCACTGTATACATTGCCACTTTCAAGGGACCTTGTACCTGCACCCCTTGGATGATATTGACACGTTGGTGAAATAGCCCAAGTTATTGCACATGGAATTTAACCCTGAAAAATGTGAGATAATGCATTTGGGGAGAACTTATGTACACAATGATTCGCAGGATCATAGAAATACTGAGGAACAGAGAGACCTTGATGTCATGTCTAAGGATCCCTGAAGGTAACAGGTCAGGTTGATAAGGTAGTTAAAAGGTGTCCAAGATGCTTGCAACCTCAGGAGATGCAACAGCTGATCTTTCACATCTTCCATTCTCAACAAACAAGGACCCAAGCACTACACAGTTCAAAATGTGGTCTCCTCTACAATGGAGAAACAAAATGCATATTTGGTGATTACTTTGCAGAGCACCTGTGTTCTATTTAACTTGTCCACCCCATTCTCACTCTGACCTTTGTGTCTGTTGTCTCCTGCTCTGTTACAATGAGGCCCAAAGCAAGCTTGAAGAACAAGACTTCACCTTCCATCTGGGTTCGTTACAGTCTTCCAGATTCACTACCAAATTCTCCACTTTCAGGTAACTTGCTTTTTTTCCCCCTCTGAGTGCATCAGAACTGGCTCTTTCTGCTCTAAGTCATCCATCTGTAATTTTGGCTGAGTTTTTCTCTCTCCATTATTACTGCCTAACCTAGGGCATGTACCACAGCACTGTGAATAGCAACACACAACAGGAAAAAAAATCCGCATCTATTTGCCACATTAACCCATTTAGCATCCCCCATCAAGAGATATTCCCTTAATCCTATCCATCCCTCCCCACCTTCACTGCAACATAAAACTCTTTCCCAGTTCTGCCGAAGTGTCTCAGACAACATTAACTGTTCCCCCCAACCACCCCCTAGTGTTTCCAGCACTTTATTTTTATATCTTGGATATTTCTTTTGCTGAGAGTAAATATAACAGTGATGTCATGACAGACCTATTTTAACTATTTCATGTACGTGAAGGGTAGGAGGATGGCTAGGGTAAAGGTAGGTCCGATTAAAGACAAAGGTGGGAGAATGTGCCTGGAGGCGGCAGAAGAGGGAGAAGTTCTCAATGAATACTTCTCTTCGGTATTCACCAAGGAGAGGGGTCTTGATGACGCGGAAGGGAGTGCTGGTAAGGGTAATGTTCTCGAGGTTGTAGATATCAAGAGAGGATGTGTTGAAGTTGTTAAATAATATCAAGACAGATAAATCTCCGGGGCCTGACGGGATTTTCCCCAGGCTGCTTTGAGAGGCGAGGGAAGAGTTTGTTGAACCGCTGGTAAGGATCTTTGAGTCCTCGTTATCCATGGGCATGGTGTCGGAGGATTGGAGGGTGGCGAATGTTGTCCCCTTCTTCAAAAAAGGTAGTAGGGATAGTCCAGGGAATTATAGACCCGTGAGTGGTGGGTAAGCTATTAGAAAGGATTCTAAGGGATAGGATCTATGAACACCTAGAGAATCATGGACTAATTAGGGACAGCCAGCATGGCTTTGTGAAGGGAAGATCTTGCCTCACAAGCCTGATAGAGTTCTTTGACGAGGAGGACTGATGAGGGTAGTGCAGTGGATGTGGTCTATATGGATTTTAGTAAGGCGTTTGATAAGGTTCCTCATGGTAGGCTTCTTCAGAAGGTCAAAGGCCAAGGGATCCAGGGAAGCTTGGCTGTGTGGATTAGGAATTGGCTTGCCTGTAGAAAGCAGAGGGTTGTGGTGGAAGGAGTGCCCTCGGATTGGAGGGCAGTGACTAGTGGTGTCCTGCAGGGATCGGTTCTGGGACCTCTACTTTTTGTGATATTTATAGATGACTTAGATGAGGGGGTGGAAGGCTGGGTTAGTAAGTTTGCGGACGACACTAAGATCGGCGGTGTTGTGGATAGTGTGGAGGGCTGTTGGAGCTTACAGAGGGATATTGATAGGATGCAGAGCTGGGCTGACAAGTGGCAGATGGAGTTCAATCCGGAGAAGTGTGAGGTGGTACACTTTGCAAGGACAAACTCCAGGGCAGAGTACAAGGTAAATGGCAAGGTACTTGGCAGTGTAGAGAAGCAGAGGGATCTGGGGGGTTCATATTCACAGTTCACTGAAAGTTGCCTCACAGGTGGATAGAGCAGTTAAGAAGGCCTATGGGATGTTAGCTTTCATAAATCGTGGGATTGAGTTTAAGAGCCGCGAAGTGATGATGAAGCTTTACAAAACTCTAGTTAGACCACACTTAGAGTACTGTGTTCAGTTCTGGTCGTCGCATTATAGGAAGGATGTGGAGGCGTTGGAGAGGGTGCAGAGGAGATTTACCAGGATGCTGCCTGGATTAGAGTGTATGGAATATGAGGAGAGGCTTAAGGTGCTAGGGCTTTATTCACTGGAAAGGAGGAGGATGAGAGGAAACATGATAGAGGTATATAAAATATTGAGAGGAATAGATAGAGTAGACAGTCACTGCCTCCTTCCCAGGGCACCATTGCTCAAGACAAGAGGGCATGGCTTTAAGGTTATGGGTGGGAGGTTCAGGGGAGATGTCAGGGGGAGGCTTTTCACCCAGAGAGTGGTTGGTGCATGGAATGCACTGCCTGGGGTGGTGGTGGAGGCAGATACATTGGACAGGTTCAAGAGTTTGTTGGATAGGCATATGGAGGAATGTGAGATAGAGGGATATGCGGGAGGAAAGGGTTAGATAGTGTGAGGGTGGTTTGATGGACGGCACAACATGGTGGGCCGAAGGGCCTGTTTTGTGTTCTATGGTTCTAAACATTAGTTGGGCCACAACTGGAGTTCTGTATGCAGTTCAGGTCACCACACTATAGGAAGGATGTGATTACATTGGAAAGAGCACAAAGGAGATTCACCACGATGTTGTCTGGTGAGGCGTAGGAGACTTGAGAATTCCCTTAGTGTCTTTCCTAAATACCACTCCAAATGCCTTTTAAACATGGTAATTGTATCTTTCTCTACCACCACTTCCAACAGCTCATTTCAGAGGACCACCATCCTTTGTGTGAATAACTTGCCCTCAGATTTCCTTTAAATTTCTGCCCTCTCATCTTAAACCTTTGCCCTTAGATTCGCCTACCCTGGGAAAAAGAATGTGACTATCTGCCCTATCTATGCCCCTCATAATCTTACAATTCTATGACACAAACAGAATGCCTCAAAAAGGAATTTCTAAACAGCATATAATCCTGATGGGACATGTTAAGTGAGTAGGGTCGTGTGCTTTGAGCAAAATCTATGGTATTAGAAAGCCACAATGTGAAAGGTTAACAAAGCTGCAAAAAGGCAAGCTGTGGAAAATTAGAACATTTGACATGGTAAGCTGGTAATTGCTGGATGTACCCAATGCCAAGGTTAGTAAATTTTGAACACAGTGGAGTTACTGTCATTGAGGAAGATCTTCTGATGTCCTGCCAGCAGCAGCTCCCATAGCTGCTGGGAATCTATTATTGAAAGACAAACAAACCACTTGATAAAGCCATCCGTCCTTCTTGAGTTTCCCTATTTGTCAATCAAGTGGGCACACCTATTGCAAAGCAAAACCTTCCATATTGCTAAGCAACCCAGTGGAAGTCAATATATATAGGCCCAACTCAGGAGGGTGAAATACTGGACCTCCTCTCAGAGAATGACACAGGGCAAATAACTGAAGTGGCAGTCAGGAAGCACTTTGGCTCTAGTGACCATAATTCTATAATTTTTAAGATAGTGATGGAAAAGAATAGGAAAGGCCCACAAGTTAGGGTTAACTCCACTTCCATTTCTCCACATCATTGTAATCCAAATCTCCAATGGTTACCATTCTGTGGCTTTTCCTCATTTCATAGATTTGTCAAAATATTTCTCCTTCCATCAATGACCGATGTCTGTCTGTGTAATATAATGGTGTTCCTCAATAATATAAATGCCTTTGGATACTTTTGTGCTCACTTTCTTCATGCAACCTTGGCTAAAAGGATACAGTCAGCTTGATCATCACTTGCCTTGATGCCGCTGTGAACATCTTCCAAGAGGTCAAAATCAGGGATCATCAGGCCTCTGTGCACAATAATATGCTGGTACTGGTCTGATGTCGCAAGAGGGTTAGAGGTTCCATCAGTCCCAAATAGGACTAAAGCTGTCTCATCTTTACTCTCAGCAAAAACCTAGAGCAAAAAACCACAAAGACTGGTTAAACCGCACAGCATACAGAAGCTTAGCAATTTTTATTAGTTTGTTTTTATGGACGATTCAAAATTTACCCAGGATTCAGTCGAACAAGTCAATAGAGAAATGGTTGAAATCTCTGTTGGAATGACAGAATTGACAAGTCTTATAAAGACATTCGGATAAGTACATGGATAGGAGGGTTGAGAGGGATATGGGCCAAACATGGGACTAGATTGGTGGGCACCATGGTCGGCATGGATGTTGGGCCGAAGGGCCTGTTATCTTGCTATATTACTCTATGACACTTTGCCCTCTAGAGAACATTACTTATTTATTACATACCTGCACATGATCAGGACTTGGGGCCAAAGGGAATAAAATATCACTTTGCAGTTAAATTTGGAACAAAGTAAACTGTTAAAGGGGTCATGAAAGGCTGCTAGAGGACAAGACAAGCAGTATAGGCAGGTTGGTCACTGATTCAGTTCAATGTGATTCTGTTCAAAGAGGTAACGAGAGGATAGACAAGGATAGGACAGTGGATGTTGTGCATATGGACTTCAGCAAGGCCTTTGACAAAGTCCCTCATGGCAGGCTAGTCTAGAAGGTTAGATCACATGGGATCCAGGAAGAGATAGCTAATTAGATACATAACTGGTTTGATGATAGGAAATAGAGAATGATGGTGGAAGGTTATTGCTCGGACTGGAGGCCTGTGACTGGTGGTGTGCCATATGGGTCAGTGCTGGGAACTTTGTTGTTCATTAGTTACATTAAGGATTTGAATGGACATGTATAAGCATGGTTATTAAGTTTGCAGATCTGTGCCCTCTAGTTTTAGGTGGTATTATGGACAGTGAAGAAGATTATCAAAAATTACAGGGGACTCTTGATCAGCTAGGTAAGTGGGCCGAGGATTGGCAAATGGCTTTCAATTCGGATAACTGACAAGTGTTGTATTTTGGGAACTCAAATCGGGATAGGACTTGTACTGTGAATGATTGGGCCCTGGGGAGTGTTGTGGAACAGAGAGATCTCGGAGCACAAGTACATAGTTTGCTGGAAACGTCACAGCTAGGTAGGGTAGTGAAGGCAGCATTTGCCATTCTGGCCTTCATCAGTCAGGACACTGAGTATAAGAGTTGGGACATTACGTTGCCGTTGTACAAGACACTGGTGAGACCATATTTGGAGTATAGTGTACAGTTTTGGTCACCCTGTTCGTCATTAAACTTGAAATTCATCATTAAACTTGAAACAGTGCAGAGAAGATTTGAGGATTCTGCAGGACTCGAGTTCCTCAGTTATAGGGAAAGGTTGGGCAGGCTAGGACTTTATTCTTTGGAATGTAGAAGATTGAGGCGTGACCACTCAGGTTTATAAGATAATGATAGCTTTATGTAAGCTGAATGCAGTCTTTTTCCCAGGGAAGGGGAATTAAAAACCAGAGGGAACAGGTTTGAGGTGAAAGGTGAAAGATTTAAAAGGGACCCAAGGGGCAACCTCCTCACAGAGAGTGGTGCGAATATGCAATGAGCTGCTAGAGAAAGTGGTTGAGGCAGGTACAATAACAACATTCAAAAGGCATTTGCACAAATACATGGACAAGAGGGGTTTGGAGGGATATGGGCAAATGAGACCAGCTTGATGGGCACCATGTCGTCATGGAGAAGTTGTGCTGGAAGGCCTATTTCCAAGCTGCATTACTCGATGACTATGTGGAAAAATGTCAAGTAATCTACAGTTCTAGTCACCACACTTTCGGGAGGATTTATTTACGCTAAAAAGAGTAAAGAAAAGATTCAAAAGGATGTTGCCTGGACTGAAGGTTTTGAGTTTTAAAGAGAGATTGAATAGATTGGGTCTGTTTTACCTGAAGCAAAAGGGGGATGAGGGGTTACGTTATTAAGGTTTATAAATTTGTGAGGGACATAGATTGAGTAGATAGAGTCTTTTTCCCAGGGTATGGGAATCTAAAACTAGAGGGCATAGGTTTAAGTTAAAGTGGAAAGATTTAAAGGGAACCTACGAAATATATGAATAAATTTGGAATCAGATTGGAAGTACTAAGTACACACTGGGAAAGAGGACCGAAGAACAGATGAAATTTAACTTGGACAAATGCAAAGTGTTGCATTTTGGTAATTTAAACTAGGCAGGGCTTGCACAGTAAATGGCGGGCCCCTAGAGCATGTTGTAGAACAGAGAGACAAAGGGGTACAAGTACATAGTTCCCTGAAAGTAATGACATGGATAGATAGGGTGGTAAAGGTGGTGTTTGGCATGCTTGCTTTCATCAGTCAGGGCACTTGAGTACAAGAGTTGAGACATCATGCTACAACTGTACAAGATGTTGATTAGGCCACACTTGGAGTATTGTGTGCAGCTCTGATCACCTAGCTATGAGAAGGATATCTCTAACCTGGAAAGGATGCAGAAAAGATTCACAAGGATGTTACCAGGACTGGAGGGCTTGAGTTATAAGGAGACTGGATTGGCTGAGCCTTTTCTTTAGGAGGCTGAGGAGTAACCTTATAGAGGTACATAAAATCATGAGGGGCATAGATAAGATGAAATGACAGTGTTTCCCCAACCACCCCACCCCAAGGTAGGGGAGTCTAAAATAAGACGACATAGATTTAAGTTGAGGAGAAAGATTTAAAGAGGACCTGAGATGCAACTTCATCCACACAGAGGGTGAAGAATATGTGAAACAAGCTGCCAGAGGAAATGGTAGAAGTGGGTACAATTACAATCTTGACAAAAGAGCTTGGAATGCGTATGTCGACAGGAAAGGTTTACACGGATAAGGGCTAAGTGCAGGAAAATGGGACTAGCTTAGGTGGGCAACTTTGGTCGGCATCTTGGGCCAAAGAGCTTGTTTCCATGCTGATTCATGCTGAGTCCACACTGAGCCAGCAGGCACAGTAGTGTAGTGGTTAGCGTAACGATTTACAGTGCCAGTGACCCAGGTTCAATTCCAGCTGCTGTCTGTAAGGAGTTCGTACATCCTCCTCGTGTCTGCGTGGGTTTCCTCCGGGTGCTTCAGTTTCCTCCCACATTCCAAAGACGTATGGGTTAGGAAGTTGTGGGCATGCTATGTTGGCACCAGAAGCGTGGCAACACTTGCAGGCTGCCCCCAGAACACACTATGCAAAAGATGCATTTCACTGTCTGTTTCAATGTACACGTGACTAATAAAGAAATTTTATCTTATCAATGATATCGATTGGTTCACATTTAAATGGAATAAATGGACCTAGATCTGAAAACTAAGGAAACAAAATGACAACATGGCAGGTAAGTAGCAGATAATGCTTTTGGTGTGTGTAATATGCAGCTAATTTTAAGGCTGTGGGACGTGCCAAACAGGCCAGACTATACAAATAGAAAGAAAAGCTCAGCCAAAACTCTCCTTCCCAGTTCTGAAACATGAACTGTTTCTCTTTCCAGACACAGACTGACCTATTGAGTGCTTCCAGGGTTTTCCATCTTTTATTTCAGATTTCCAGCATCTACAATTTTTGATTTTTCAAGAATTGATCAGTACCTGCCTTGTTTTGAAAGAATTGAGTGAAGTGGAAGATGTTTCAATGGAAGAGCATGATGGAACCATGATTGCATCAGTATGTTTAGAAAAGTTATAGAAAACCTCACTGAAATGTTATACTGACATTAAATCATAGAATCATGCAGCATAAGATGGGCTCTTTCAACCCACCTGGTATATGCCAACTGTGATGCCTATCTATGCTAGTCCCACTTGCCTGTGTTAGGCCCATCTCCCTCTACACCTTTCCTATCCAAGCACCTATCTCTGGAGCATCTAGACAGTAAAGATACCTACGTTAGACTATTGTTTATTGACTACAGCTCCACCTTCTATCCTATAATTACAAGCAAACTCATCACGAAACTTCAAGACCTGGGACTCAACACCTCCCTCTGCAACTGGATCCTTAACTTTCTGACCAATAGATCGCCATCAGTAAGGATAGGCAGCAACACCTCCTGCACAATTATTCTCAACACTGGTGCCCCATAGGGCTGTGTCCTCAGCCCCTCTACTCTACTCTACTCCCTGTACACTCATGACTGCAGGGCCAGATTCTGCTCGAACGGCATCAACAAGTTTGCAGATGATACCACTGTAGTGGGGCAAATAACATTGAGTCAGAGTACAGGAAGGAGCTAGAGAGCTTAGTGACATGGTGTCATGACAACAACCTTTCCCTCAATGTTAGCAAAACAAAAGAGCTGATCATTGACTTCAGGAAGGGGGGTGGTGTACATGCTCTTGTCTACATCAACAGTGCTGAGGTCCAGAGCTTAAAGTTCCAAGGAGTGAACATCACCAATAGCCTGTCCTGGTCCAACCACAGTGACGCCATGGCCAAGAAAGCTCACTAGCACCTCTACTTCCTCAGGAGGCCAACGAAATTTGGCATGTCCCCCTTGACACCAACTTTTATCGATGCACCATAGAAAACGTCCTATCTGGATGCATCACAGCTTGGTACGGCAACTGCTCTGCCTGGGACAGCAAGAAACTGCAGGGAGTTGTGGACACAGCTCGGCACATCACAGAAACTAGCCTCCCCTCCATGGTCTATACTTCTTGCTGCCTCGGTAAAGCAGCCGGCATAATCAAAGATCCCACCCACCTGGGACATTCTCTCTTCCCCCCTCTTCCATCAGGCAGAAGATACAAAAGCCTGAAAGCACTTACCACCAGGCTCAAGGACAGTTTCTATCCCGTTGTTATAAGACTATTGAACAGTTCCCTAGTACGCTAAAATGGACTCTTGACCTCACAATATACCTCATTATGACCTTGCACCTTATTGTCTACCTGCACTGCACTTTCTCTATAGAACATAGAACAGTACAGAACAGTATAGGCCCTTCAGCCCACAATGTTGTGCCAACATATTATCCTGCTCTAAGATCCATCTAACCCTTCCCTCCCACATAGCCCCCTATTTTCTATCATTCATGTCACACTTTACTCTGCATTCTTGATTGTTTCACTTTGAACTACCTCAATGCACCGGGTAATGAATTGATCTATATAAATGGTATGCAAGATAAGCTTTTCACTGTACCTCAGTACAAGTGATAATAATAAACCAATTCCAATTCCACCTGTCCAAACACATTTCAAACGTTCAAATTGTCTCCGCCTCTGCCACCTCTTCTGGCTCATTCCAGATAACCACCACTGTGTTGAAATACTTGTACCTCAGAACGCCTTTAAATTTCTCCTCTCTCACCTTAAACTTATGCTTTGTACTCTTAGACTGACCTGCCATGGGAAAAAGACACTGACTATCTCCTCTAGCTATGCCCTTCATGATTTTATAAACCTCTATAATCCCTTAGCCTCCTGTATTTCAGTGAGAATAAACCCAGCCTATCCAACCTCTCTTTATTAACTACTGCCCTCCATTCCAGGCAAAATCCTGGTGAATCTTTTCTGCACTCCCTCTATTGCTACCACAGCTTCTGCACTCTATGTTCTTTTACGTAGAAACCATCCCTAAATAACTGTGAAATACCAAATTCAGCAGTACCATCAGCCCTCAGGTTACATAAGGGATCCGTTAATAAGAACTGTCTGCAAGTTGATTTATCTACAAGTCAGAAAAGTCTGCTTTCTATAGTAACCCATCTTGTTTCACACCACATACACTTGCTGCAATTCTTTCATTTCATTCAATGAACAGACTAACACCACACACATAATAAAACTTATGGAAAATATACTGTGTCCAGTCACTAATACCATGAAACATTTTGTTAGTACTATTCTTAGCTTGAAAGATGCTTTAAAAAAATGTACGAGAGAACTTGCTTCAAATAGGACTTCCATAAGTTAGGTCATGCATAACATTGGCAGCTCATGGATTGTATTTTCCAGCACAAGTGGAGACAAATAAATTCAACAGGGAACTTGCAAAAAAAAATAGGATAATGTTTAAAAAGGTAAAATTTACAGGAACAGGGGCAACAGTGAGTGGAATGAATTACTGAATCATAATATTACAATGTTTAAAAGGTGTTTGGACGTTGGAGGTTGAGGAAAGACCTGATAAAAATTTATAAAATTTGAGAGGCATAGATAGAATCTTTTTCCCATGGTAGAAATATCAAATACAGAGGACATAGCTTTAAGATGAGAGGGGGAAAGTTTAGAGGAGATGTGGGGGGTAATTTTTTTTTTTGAAAACACAGAATGGTGGGTGCCTGGAATGCGCTGCCAGGGATTGTGGTAGAAGCAGACACAATATGGCATTTAAGAGGCACTTAGACACACACCATGAAGGTACTGGAAGGATACAGATCACATGCAGGCAGATAGGTTTAATTTAATTTGGCTTCATGATCTGGTCAGACATCACGGTCTGAAGGGCCTGTGCTGTACTGTTCTGTTCTATATACATACCACCCATTAATGGAGTCATTTATGTTCCTTCTGCTTTGTAGCTCTTGGACCAGAGACTTGCATCTTATGATCCTACAAGTGTTCATCCAGTACTTTGAGCATTTCTGCCTCCACCACCTCTTAGCCACAGAGTTTCAGACCCTCACCAGTCACTGGGGGCGACAGTTTTCTTCTCAACTCCCCTCTATCCTTCTTTCAATTAATTTAACACAATAGCCCCCTAGAAACTAATAAACTGATAATGGAACCCCACTGCACATGTACCCCCAATCACTCAAACTCCCACTATAGAAACCAGAGAACCATAGAAAACTACAGCACAGAAAACAGGCCATTTGGCCCTTCTAGTCTGTGCCAAAACATTATTCTGCCAGTCCCATTTACCTGCCCCCAGCCCATACCCCTCCAGACCTCTCTCATCCATGTATCTATCTAATTTACTCTTAAAAGTTAAGACCAAGCCTGCATTTACCACATCAGATGGCAGCCCATTCCACACTCCCACCATTCTTTGAGTGAAGAAGTTCCCTCTAATGTTCCCCCTAAACCTTTCCCCTTTCACCCTAAAGCCATGTCCTCTTGTACTTATCTAACCATTATCATTCATGATAACTTACTGAGCCATAATTTTTAATTTTACTTGCCACTTTCCCTGGAATTTCATAGACTTTTACTTTCCTAATCATACTGCCATTTGAAGTCTTGCTGAAGCCCACACAAACTACATCAAACATGCAAACCAGCTAGCAGCTATATAAGTCAGTAAAGTGATAGCCAGAGCCTGTACTACTTCCTCATGTTTCTTTGAAGACCATTGGATACATTTTATCCAGCCTGAAGATTTATCCACCCTTAATGATGCTAGATTCTTTAACATGTTCTTCCTCACTTTGCTTACCATTCTAATACTTTGTTAGGTAACAGCAGCCATAGAAGTTTAAAGTATAGGAGCCATTAAGACAAAAAAGAACACCCCTCCCCTATCTGCGCAGGTTGTTAGGGTTGTTAAGAAGGGGTATGGTGTGTTGGCCTTCATTAGTTGGGGTACTGAGTTCAAGAGCCCCCAGCTAATGTTGCAGCTCTATAGAACTCTGGTTAGACCACACTTGGAGTATTGTGTTCAGTTCTGGTTGCCTCATTATCAGAAGGATGTGGAAGCTTTAGAGAGGGTGCAAAGGAGATTTACCAGGATGCTGCCTGGATTGGAGAGCATGTCTTAGGACAATAGGTTGAGTGAGCTCGGGCTTTTCCCTTTGGAGTGAAGGAGGATGAGAGGTGACTTGATAGGGGTGTACAAGATGATAAGAGGCATAGATCTAGTGTACAGTCAAACTTTTTCCCAGGGCGGAAATGGCTCACACGAGGAGGCATAATTTTAAGGTGATTGGAGGAAGGTATATGGGGGATGTCAGAGGTAAGTTTTTTTTGTTTTACAGAGAGTGGTGGGTTCGCAGAATACACTGCCAGCAGAGGTTGTGGGAGCAGATACATTAAGGACATTTAAGAGACTCTTAGATACCACATGAATGATAGAAAAATGGAAGGCTATGTGGGAGGGCAGGGTTAGATAGATATTAGAGCAGGATAAAATGTCAGCACAACATCGTGGGCCAAAGGGCCTGTTCTGTGTTGTAATGTTCCATGTACCTCTTCTCCTACTGAAAACTTTCTCTCTTTTCCATTTCAGATGAAGGGTCATAGCCTCAAAACATTGACTGGTTCTCTTTCCACAGATGCTGGCTGACCTGCTGAGTTTCTCCACCACTTTGTTTTATTTTCAGATTTCCAGCACCTGTAGTTTATTTTAAATTTTGATTTACTGTATAATTCTATGCAATCATTTGTCCACTGAAATTGTATTTAATTACTTGCTATTACCTTTGTAGGTAAAATGTATAAAAACATGATGTACTTTGAGTTCAGGGAGATTCTTTCACCTACTCTTTCTTGCGAATTTGCTTGTGCTGAATAAAGACCCATTACATCTCGAGCTCTAAGCTTCATCTGGCTCATTGCATCCATTCTTCCTCAATATCAACATTTGAATGTTTGCATCATCTCCTCTTGTGAAGACTTGGATTGTTACATAGGCCATGCTGTGCAATCTACGTGTTTCAATCCAGGCAGTGAGGTCAATATAGCTTTATAGTGAGCATTTCCAAAACCTACAAGATGCAAAATGTCTCAGCCCTTGGGCAAGGAATAGGAATAAAGCTGGTCCCCTCGTAACTTTACCATAAACGAGAAATTGAGAAAAGTGGAAAAATTATACATAGTAAAATTATTTACTTGACGTTGGATAAACAGCAGCACAACTTTCTTTGCTTGTTCAAATGAAGATTCTTCCCCTGGTAACGCCATGCTCATTGTACGTCCCACATCCCAGCACAGAACGACGGCACTCTGCAAGAACAGCAAATACTTCTTTAAAAACAAAATTACTTTACTTACTTTTTACAACACAGAAGTGTACCATTCAACCCATTCAGTCCATGGTGACTATAAACAGAGCATTCCCCGTCTCATTATTTCCCTGCAGCTCATTCTCTCTCACATGCTCCTTTAATTCTTTTAAGACGAGAAGACATAGGAACAGAATTATGCCATTCGGCCCATCGAATCCACTCTGCTATTTGATCATTGCTGATTTATTTTTCCCTTTCAACCCCATTCTCCTGCCTTCTCCCCATTGTGAAAGATAACTGGGAACGCGAGGGTTAACGACTGGCAGCATAAGAGTTAATTGTATGCTTCATAGTATGCTTCTCATAGTCACTTATGAGGGACAGCAATATACATGGACGCAACTTCTGCAAGGCTTTACTGATTCACCTACATTGTTCTCACAGACCCTTCGGGAACAGCTGACATCACTAACTCTTCCTGGTGGTTCCACTGTCATTCAATATGTGGATGACCTGTTGCTGGCCAGACCGGACAAAGAGATGAATGACAAAGATACTGAGTCGCTTGCATGAATGGGGATATATCATTCCCTGACGGAAGGTAACGCAGGGTAAAGAGGAGGTAAAATTCTTGGGAATCATGTTAAGTGCCACAGAAAGAAAACTCACTCCAGCTTGCATTACCCCCATCATTAATTACCCTGCCCCTCAAACACTGAAACAAATGCCAGCCTTTTTTGGGGGTTGGTAAATTTCTGTCAACAGTGGATTCCTAACGTAGCGACGTTGACTAAGGAACTTTCCCCTCTGGCCTCCATTAATGCGCCACAGCACTTTACTCTTTCTACTCAACAGCTCACAGTGTTTGAGGAGTTGAAAGGAGCCTTGCGCTCTGCTCCTGCGCTTGGACGACCTCTCTATGACCGTCCATTCCAACTTTACGTTACAGTTACGCAAAGGTGCACTCCAGCTATGCTTACCCAATATCATGGTGATGTCCGGAGACCTGTAGCCTATTTTTCTGTCAAACTGGACCATGGCACAAGGAATGCCTCCGTGTACACAAATTTTACCGGCTTTACATGACATTGTTTCTGCAGCTGCTAATACTACCCTACACCAGCCAGTTCAGGTTCACACACAACATTCAGTCGCTGCCCTGATGATATCAGAACAATCTCGTCACTTGACTCAAGCACAATTAGGGAGATACAAGGTCTCCCCGTTGGCCAATCCATACTTGACCTTCCACAACTGTGTAACTGTTAATCCAGCTTCTTTTCTGACACAGCCACCTTCAGAGATCTCGGAGCCTGATCATAATTGTCTACAGAGAAATCATCTTCTAACTTCAGCTCATGAGGATTTAAAGGACTATCTGATTGATGGAGCCGTAACCTGGTTTGTAGATAGCTCATCCTTTCTAGACGACCAAGGCCGGCGACGATCTGGTTATTCAATCGTACAGGGAACTGATAAAGTAATAGAAGCCGCAGCATTTCAACATCCTCTCTCTGCACAACGAGCTGAGCTTTTTGCTTTAACACGTGCCTGCATCAAAGGAAATGGTATTTCCCTTAACATTTACACAGTTTCGCGATATACCTTTGGGGTTGCCCACGGCTTTGGTGCATTATAGCAGCATCGTGGATCTTTGATTTCATCAGGCACTCCAATTAAGAATGCTTTGTTTATTTCAAACCTCCTGGCATCCCTGTCCAAACCGTCCCACCTAGCAATAATTAAGTGTGATGCACACACTAAAGACCAAGATCCCATTTCCCTGGGAAATGCCTACACGGATACAATCGCGAAGGCCACTGCTATCTAGGGACCCCTACCGTTTATTCAGACGAAAGCAAACAACTCTTGAATAGAATGGCCCTGCCTGACATGGGGAGTGTAGTGAAACTTCAGAGGGACGCCCCTGCAAATCAAATTGAACTATGGAAACAGCAGGGGTGCACTAGAAATCCTGACACACCCCTGCCGGACAAGTTTGTGTACCAGATGCATTTTTACCTACTTTACTGAATTATATACATGCAATGACTCATTTGGGCAGAGAGGGAATGGTGGGAGTGGCACTACAAACCTGGTGGCACCCCAAACTGAGGAAGGAGGCACAAAGAAAGGCACAAGAATGTAATATTTGCCAGAAAAATAATCCTGGTAAAGCAGTTAAGTGTCCTCCAGGTAGGAGGAAAATGCCTACGGGTCCTTTTGAATGCATATAGATTGATTTTATAGAATTGCCAAGAGTGCAGGGTTACAAGTACTGTCTTGTTATTATTGATCTTTTTAGCAGATGGATAGAAGCAATACCAACAGCAAATGCCACAGCAGAAGCGACAGTAGGAATTATACTACGGGAAATAATACCCCTATTTGGGTTTCCTACCGTTATTAGTTCAGACAATGGACCACATTTTACTGCTAAGATAAATGAGGAGTTATGCCAACATTTCAAAATAAAGCAACAATTTCACTGCACCCATCATCCACAGGCAGCTGGGATTGTGGAGAGAGTAAATGGTACACTAAAGAATAAATTGGCCAAATTAACTGAGGAGACAGGATTAAATTGGCTGAAGGTACTGCCTTTGGCCCTCTTTGAAATACGAACTACATCACATACTAGTACAGGACTAACTCCAGCAGAAGTATTATTTGGAAAACCGCTGCACACACCATGGGCTGCAGATAAAAACATATATGCATGTCTTGACTTTCATGCCCTTAGTGAGAGAATGATTACTTATGTACAGAAATTAACTGATGTTCTTAAGATTCTACATTCACAGGTTCGTAACGCTCAGAGAAAGAGGACAACACAGAGGAATCGAGAATCCAGCCTGGATATTACGTCTTGATAAGAAATTGGGAGCGTAAGAAATTGGCACCAAGGCGGAAAGGCCCCTTTCGAGTGCTACTCACTATGCCAATGTTAAAGTCGATTCTGATTCTGAAGAATCAGACAACAGCAGAAGCAAAGAACTTACGATAAATGCTAGTGGGAGTGGGGGAATACAGAGGAAGAGTAAACAATGTAACCCTAGCTCAGTAATAGATCCTCAAAGAAGACTCGGTTACAGCATATCTTTATACTCGTTTTCGTGGGAAAGCTAGGTGGGAAGTTACACTTACACAGGCAATTGTTTACATAAAGTTTCTAGCATAACAAGATATGTCTAAAAAAACTACTTCTTTCCCACTTGTACCTGGCCTTAAAACTAAACAAAACTAATATCACACCATGCCTGAGATCATTCTGTACTCTGGGAACCCACTGACTATGAGAAGCAAACTATGAAGCATACTATTAACTCTTACACTGCCAGTTGTTAACCCTTGCGTTCCCAGCTATCTTTCACACCATAACCTTCGATACTTTTACTAATCAAGAACCTATCAACCTCCGCTTTAAATATACCCAATGACTTGGCCTCCACAGCCATCTGTGGCAATGAATTCCACAGATTCTCCACCGTCTGGAAAAAGAAATTCCCCCTCATCTCTGTTCTAAAGGGACGTCCTTCTATTCTGAGGCTGTGCCCTCTGGTCTTAAACTGTTCCACTACTGGAAACATCCTCTCCACGTCCATTCTATCCAGACCTTTCAAAATTCAGTACGTTTCAGTGAGGACCCCACCCCCACCCCACCACCAGCAACCGCAGGCCCAGAGACATCAAACGCTCCTCATACATTAACCCTTTCATACCCATGATCATTCTGGTGAACCTCCTCTGGACCCTCTCCAACACCAGCACATCCTTCCTTAGATATGGGGCCCAAAACTCACAATACTCCAAATGTGGTCTGACCAAGCATTATATCCTTGCTTTTATACTCTAGTCCTCTTGAAATGAATGCTAACATTGCACTTGTCTTCCTTACTACCAACTCAACCTGCAAGTTAACCTTTGGGGAATCCTGCACTAGGATTCCCAAGTCCCTTTGCACCTCCAATTTCTGCATTCTTTCCCCATTTAGAAAATAGTCTACGCAATTTTTCCTTCTACCAAGATGCATGACCATACACTTCCCTATGCTGCATTCCATCTGTCACTTCTTTGCCCATTCTCCCAACCTGTCCAAGTCCTTCTGCAGACACCCTGCTTCCCCATCAGTACCTGCCCCTCCACTTATCTCTGTTTCATCTGCAAACTTGGCCACAAGCCATCAATTCAGTTGTCCAGATCATTAACAAATAACGTGAAAAGTAGCAGACCCAACACCAACCCGAGGAACAACACTAATCACCAGCAGCCAACCAGAAAAGGCCTCCTTTATTCCCACTCTTTGCCTTCTGTCAGTCAGCCAATCTTTTATCCATGCTAGTACCTTTCCTGTAATAGCATGGGCTCCTATCTTTTTTAGCAGCCTCATATGTGGCACCTTGTCAAAGGCCATTCTTGCCCTTTCTTTTACTCTTTATACATCTCAAAAAACTTTTGGTATCCTCTTTTATATTATTAGCTAGCTTACATTCAAATTTCATCTTTTCTCCTCTTATTGCTTTCTTAGTTGCCTTCTGTTGGTTTTTAAAAGCTTCCCAATCCTCTAGTTTCCCATGAATTTTTGCAATATTGTATGCCCTCTCTTTTGCTTTTATGCTGTCTTTAACTTCCCTCATCAGCCATGGTTACCTCATCATCCCTTTAGAATACTTCTTCTTAGGGATGAAATGATCCTGCATCTTCCAAATTACTCCCAGAAACTCCCACTATTACTGCTCCACTGTCATCCCTGCTAGGGTCCACTTCCAATCAACTTTGGCCATTTCCTCTCTCATGCCTCTGTAGTTACCTTTACTCAACTGTAATACCGATACATCCAATTTTAGATTCTCCCTCTTTGGTCATATACCTACATGAAAGGGTAAGTTACAGTGGACAATTAACCTGCCAATCAGCACATACTGGCATTTGGGAGGAAATGCCTCAAACTTGTCAAGGCAGAGAAGGATCATAATGCAGGCAATTGGGATTGGTGCAGATGGGCAAAAAGGTCAACATAGACATGGTGGGCTGAAAGGCCTGTTTTTGTGCTAAAAGACTCTATGAAAACAGCCATGGCCAAGAAAGCTCACCAGTGCCTCTGCTTCCTCAGGAGGCTAAAGAAATTTGGCTTGTCCCTGTCAATCCTCACCAATTTTTATCGATGCACCATAGAAAGCATCCTATCTGGATGCATCATGGCTTGGTATGGCAACTGCTCTGCCGCAAGAAACTGCAGCGAGTTATGGACACAGCTCAGCACATCATGGAAACCAGCCTTCCCCTCCATGGACTCTGCCTTCACTTCTTGCTGCCTTAGTAAAGCAGCCAACATAATCAAAGACCTCAGTCATTCTCTCTTTTCCCCCTCCGATTAGGCAGAAGATACAAAAGCCTGAAAGCACATACCACCAGGCTCTAGAACAGCTTCTATCCCACTGTTAAAAGACCATTAAGCAGTCTCTTAGTACGATAAGATAGAAACATAGAGAAACTACAGCACAATTCAGGCCCTCCGGCCCACAAAGCTGTGCCGAACATGTCCCTACCCGAGAAATTACTAGGCTTACCCATAGCCCTCTATTCTTCTCAGCTCCATGTACCTATCCAAGTCTCTTAAAAGACCCTATCGTATCCACCTCCACCACTGTTGCCGGCAGCCCATTCCACGCACTCACCACTCTCTGAGTAAAAAAACTTACCCCTGACATCTCCCCTATACCTCCTCCCCAGCACCTTAAACCTATGTCCTCTTGTGGCCACCATTTCAGCCCTGGGGAAAAGCCTCTGACCATCTACCCGATCAATACCGCTGATCATCTTATATACCTCTATCAGGTCATTCTCTGTTGCTCCATGGAGAAAAGGCCGAGTTCCCTCAACCTACTTTCATAAGTCATGCTCTGCATTCCAGGCAGCATCCTTGTAAATCTCCTCTGCACCCTTTCTATGGCTTCCACATCTTTCCTGTAGTGAGGTGACCAGAACTGAGCACAGTATTCCAAGTGGGGTGTGACCAGGGACCTATATAGCTGCAATGATACCTCTCGGCTCCTAAATTCAATTCCACGATTGATGAAGGACCATACACCATATGCCTTCTTAACCACAGAGTCAACCTGCACAGCCGCTTTGAGCGTCCTATGGACTCGGACCCCAAGATCCCTCTAATCCTCCACACTGCCAAGAGTCCTACCATTAAGACTATATTCTGCCATCATATCTGACCTACCAAAATGAACCACTTCACACTTAACTGGGTTGAACTGCATCTGCCACTTCTCAGCCCAACTCTGCATCCTATCTATGTCCCTCTGTAACCTCTGACAGCCCTCCAAACTATCCACAACACCCCCAACTGTGTCATCCACAGACTTACTAACCCACCCCTCCACTTCCTCATCCAGGTCATTTATAAAAATCACAAAGAGTAAGGGTCCCAGTACAGATCCCTGAGGTACACCACTGGTCACCGACCTCCATGCAGAATACGACCCTTCAACAACCACTCCTTGCCTTCTGTGGGCCAGCCAGTTCTGAATCCACACTGCAATGCCCCCTTGGATCCCGTGCCTCCTTACTTTCTCAATAAGCCTTGCATGGGGTACCTCATCAAACGCTTTGCTGAAATCCATATGCACTACATCTACTGCTCTCCCTTCATCGATGTGTTTAGTCACATCCTCAAAAAATTAAATCAGGCTCGTAAGGCAGGACCTGCCCTTGATAAAGCCATGCTGACTATTTCTAAACATATTATACTTCTCCAAATGTTCATAAATCCCGCCTCTCAGGATTTTTTCCATTAGCTTACCAACCACTGAGGTGAGACTCACTGGTCTATAATTCCCTGAGCTATCCCTACTCTCTTTCTTGAATAAGGGAACAACATCCACAACCCTCCAATCTTCCGGAACCTCTCCCGTCTCCATCGACGATGCAAAAATCATTGTCAGAGGCTCCACAATCTCTTCCATCGCCTCCCACAACAGCCTGGGGTACATCTCATCCAGTCCCGGTGACTTATCCAACTTGATGCTTTCCAAAAGTTTCAGCACCTCCTCTTTCCTAATTCTACATGCTCAAACTTTTCAGCCTGCTGCAAGTCCCCACTACAATCCCCCAGATCTTTTTCCGTAGTGAATACTGATGTAAAGTATTCATTAAGTACATCTGCCATTTCTTCCGGATTCATACACACTTTCCCACTACTGCACTTGATAGGCCCTATTCTTTCACATCTTACCCTCTTGCTCTTCACATACTTGTAGAATGCCTTGGGGTTTTCCTTAATTCTGCCCGCCAAGGCCTTCTCATGCCCCCTTCTGGCTCTCCTAATCTCCTTCTTAAACTCCTTCCTATTAGCCTTATACTCTTCCAGATCTCTAACACTACCTAGCTCTTTGTACCTTTTGTAAGCTTTTCTTTTCCTTTTGACTAGATTTATTATAGCCTTTGTACACCACAGTTCCTGTATCCTCTCGTGACTCCCCTATCTCATTGGACATGCCTATGCAGAACTCCACACAAATATCCCCTGAATATTTGCCACGTTTTTTCTGTACTTTTCCCTGAGAACATCTGTTCCCAATCTAATCTTCCAATTTCCTGCCTGAGAGCCTCATAATTCCCTTTACTCCAAGTAAACGCCTTTCTAGTCTGTCTGTTCCTATCTCTCTCCAGTGCCAACGTAAAGGAGATAGAATTATGATCACTATCACCAAAATGTTCACCTACTGAGAGATCTGACACCTGACCAGGTTCATTTCCCAACACCAAATCAAGCACAGCCTCTCCTCTTGACCTCATAATCTACCTCGTTATGGCCTTGCACCTTGTGGTCTACCCGCACTGCACTCTGTAACTGTAACACTTCATTCTGTTACAGTTAAAAAAAATAAACTTATTTACTGCTATTGTTTTACCTTGTACTACTTCAATGCACTGTTGTAATGCACCTATATGGACAGTATGCAAGACAAGTTTATCACTGTACCTCAGTACATGTGACAATAATAAACCAATTTACCAAATTAATTTACATGAAAGCTATGTGCCCACAGGAAGAATGTGCAAACTCCACACAGCCAACACTCAAGGTCAGAATCAAACCATGGTCTCTGGAGCAGAGGTAGCAGCATCAACTCTTGTACTGCTGTGCCATTAAGCATCACAAAACATCTTTATTTTATAAACAAAAAACTATAGAAAAATATGTCATAGATGGTTCATAGAAATCACAACTAAGTTTCACATATTTAGAATCTATGTATTCATAAATTATACATTGTGCAATCTCATATATACTAGAAAAACACCACAGACTATACTCTCCTACATAAAGTGTGCAAAGGAGGTTTGGTGGGTCTAACGTTACAACCTCACGCCATATGATCACACAACAGACCCAACCTGTTTAGCTCAAAAAACAAACCACGGCTATACTCTTTGGAGCTTAGAAGAATGAGGGTGACCATATTGAAGCAGATACAATAACAACATTCAAGAGACTTTTAGATAGTTAAGATAAGACATGAATATGCAGGAAATGGACAGAGATGGATCATGCGCAGACAGAAGGAATTGGCTTAATTTGGCACCATGCTCAGCAGATACATCGTGGGCCAAAGGGCCTCTTCCTGTGCTATACTGTTCTTTGTTCTAAGCATACAAGATCTTGAGGGAGTAAGTGAGAGTAGATGTTGAAATGTTTTCTCTCGTGGGAGAATACCAAATGAGGGGACGTGGCAACAAGATAAGGGGCTGGTCATTTCAAACAGGTGTGCAGCAATTTCTTTTTGCAGAGGGTGGTGAACCTCTGGAATTCTCTACACCAGAGAATTGTGGAAGCTCGATCATTAGAAGTATTTAAGGTGGAGGTAGATAGATTTTTGAAGAATTGCGGAAATGAGAGCAATGGAGAACTGGCACAGAAGCCAGATGAAGCCAGCGTAGATCACCCATGATTATATTGAATTGTGGGGCAGACCTGAGGGATAGGTGGCCTATTCTTACTATTTCCTTGTGCTTTTGAGCATTCAGAGAGTTAGAGAGTACATAAGCAGGCCTTTGGCCCACCACGACCATAACAACTACCAAACACCTGCAGCTGCCTGGAGTACTGCATTCAATTCTGATGGACACATTAAAGGAAGGATGTGCAGGCTTTGGAGTGGGTGCAGAAGAGGTTTATCAGGATGCTGCATGGATTGGAGGGGAGATCTGATAGAAGTTTATAACATTATGAGAAGCACACCAGGGTCGAAACATCTAATACTAGAGGGCATGCATTTAAGGTGACAAGGGGGCAAATCAACAGTGCTGAGGTTGAGAAGGTTGAGACCTTCAAGTTCCAAGGAGTGATAACCAATAGCCTGTCCTGGCCCAACCACTAGACACCACAACCAAGAAAGCTCACCAGCACCTCCACTTCCTCAGGAAGCTAAAGAAATTTGGCATGTCCCCATCGACCCTCACCAATTTTTATCAATGCACCATATAAAACATTCTATCTGGACGCATCACGGCTTGGTATGGCAACTGCTCTGCTCATGACTGCATGAAACTGCAGAGAGTTATGGATACAGCTCAGCACATCACAGAAACCAGCCTTCCCCTCCATGGACTCTGCCTATACTTCTTGCTGCCTTGGTAAAGCAGCCAACATAATCAAAGACCCCAGTCATTCTCTCTTCTTCCCCCTCCTATTAGGCAGAAGATACAAAAGCCAGATAGCAGGTAACATCAGGCTCAAGGACAGCTTCTACCCCACTGTTATAAGACTATTGAACAGTTCCCTAGTACGCCAAGATGGACTCTTGACCTCACAATCTACCCGGTTATTGTGGGTCAAGAGCCCATCTACCTCAATGCAATGTGTAATGAACTGATCTGAATGAAAGGTATGGAAGACAAGCTTTTCACTGTACCTCGGTACATGTGACAACAATAAACCAATTCCAATGGAGATGTGTTGGGCACTTTTTTTTACATACACAGAATAGTGGGTGCCTGAAATGCACTGCCAGGGGTGATGGATTTAGGCAAATGACAGAGGTGTCTAAGAGGCCCTTAGATAGGCACATAAATGTGCAGAGAATGGAGGAATATGAACCTTGTGTAGGCAGAAGGGATTAGTTTAGTTAGGCTATTAATTACTCATTTAATTAGTCTGGTACAAAGACACCAATTCAATACCAAAAATGTTGAGGGAGAATATCCTAGAAGGCCCCTCAAACAAGACCATATTGCTGGGGATTAGGAACAAAAATCTTTTGTTACTTTGCTGGGGGTGTATGACAGACCTCCTAACAGTCAACTGGAAATAAAGGGACATATCTAGTCAAACAGCAGAGCAATATAGTAATAACAGATTACAGTACTAGGGAATTTCAGTTTCCTAAATATTAATTAGGATTGCCTTAGCAAAAAAAAAACCAAGGAGGCAGATGTTTTGAGTGTGTCCAGGGGAGCTTTCTGGCACAGTATACAGATCGACCAATGAGGGAAGGGGTATTACCTTGGGGAATATAGGTAGTCAAGTGGAGGGAGTGTCAGTTGTTGAGCATTTTTGAGATAGAACCATAGAACAATACAGCACAATACAAGCCCTTCAGCCCACCATGTTGTGCCGCCCTTCGAACCACACCTAAGACTATCTAACCCCTTCCTCGCACATATCCCTCTAACTTAAATTCCTCCATATGCTTATCTAACAATGTATCAGCCTCCACCACCACCCCAGACAGCGCATTCCACGCACCAACCACTCTCTGGGTGAAAAATCTCCCTCTGACATATCCCTTGAACTTCCCACCCAATACCTTAAAGCCATGTCCTCTCGTTTTGAGCATTGGTGCCCTGGGAGATAGTAACCATAACTCCTTATATTTCAAAGTGATTAATAAAAAATATAGAGATGGGCTAAGAATAAAGATCTTAAACAAGGGGAAGGCCAATTTCATTAAATTAAGATAAGACCTGGCAAAGGTAGACTGGCTGCTTCTACATCTGTACTGTTGGATGAATTCAAAGGAGAAATAGTGAATTTACCAATTCAGAGCCAACATATTTCTGTAAGGATGAAATTCAAGGGAAAGTCAAAGTACAAGGATCCCTGGATGTCAAGGAAGATTGAGAGTTGGATAAAGAGGGAAAAAAGCACATGTCATATATAGAGAACTAAAGACAGGGAGGGCTCTCAATTGTATACAGTGTACAGGGGCGCTAGAAAACTAAATTAAGGCAGCAAAATATCACTGGCAGACAGGATTAAGGTAAACGCAAAGGCAATTTTCAAGTATCGTAAGGGCAAAAAAAACAAGGAGTAGGGTACATTAGGGACAACAGGAGCAATCTGTGCATAGGCGAGGTCCTCAATGAATATTTCTCATTGGTATTCACAAAGAAAACAGACTTTGTAGTTGGAAGATTCAGCAAGGTGAAATTCTAGTAGGTCTCCACAAATAAAGGAGGTTTTTGATACCTTAGTGGGCTGAAAGGTGGGGGTCACAGGAGGCTGAGGGGTAACCTTGTACAGGTATATAAAATAATGAGGGGTGTAGATAAGATGGATGATCACAGTCTTTTACCCAGAGTAGAGAAGTCTAAAACTAGAGGACATAGAGGGAAGAGGGGAAAGGTTTAAAAGGGACCCAAGGGGAAACTTTCTCACAGAGGATGGTGGGTATATGGAATGAGCTGCTAGAGGAAACTGTAAAGGCAGGTACAATTACAATGTTTAAAAAACATTTAGACAGGTACATGCAAGGAAAAGGTTTAGAGCAATACAGGCCAAATGGGACTAGCTTGGATAGATGGAGACACAAGAGACTGCAAATGCTGGAATCTGGAACAAGATGAAGGGTCTCAACCTGAAACGGTGACTGTCCGTTTCTCTCCATTGATGCAACCTGACCCACTGAATTCCTCCAGCATCTTGTGTGTAGCTTGGATAGATACAAGGCATGGCTGGTAAGTTAGCAGATGACACTACAATAGATGGTGTCATCGACAGTGAAGATGGTTATCAGGATTTGCAGATGGATCTTGATCAGCTGGGTAAGTGGGATGAGGAAAGGCAAATGGAATTTAATTCAGATAAGTGCAGGGTGTTGCATTTTGCAAAGACAAATCAGGGTAGGACATTCACAGTCAATGGCAGGGCCCTGGGTAGTGTTCACAGTGAACAGTAGGACCCTGGGGATTGTAGAAAGAGGGACCTACAAGGACAGGTACATGGTTTCCTGAAAGTTGCGTCGCAGGTAGACAGGGTGGTGAAGGTGACTTTCGGCATGCTGGCCTTCATCAGTCAGGGTAGTAAGAATAGAGGCTGGGATGTTATGTTGCAGTTGTAGAAGACGTTGGTGAAGCCACATTTGAAATATTGTGTTCAGTTTTGGTCACCATGCTATAGGAAAGATGTCATTAAGCTGGAAAGAGTGCAGTGAAGATTTAAGAGGATGTTGCCAGCTCTCCATAATTCAGTCACTCGAGACATGTTAAGCATGTTGGGACTTTTTCACTGGAGTAGAGGAGAATGAGGGGTGATCTTATAGAGGTGTATAAAATCATGAGGGGCAAAAACAGTGTCAATGCACAGTCTTTTTCCCCAAGGTTGGAGAATCTAGAGGGCATAGGTTAAGGGAGAGATTTAATAGCAACCCGAGGGGCAACCTTTTCCAGTAGATGGAATGAGCTCCCAGAAGAAGTGGTTGAGGCAAGTACATTAACAACTTTTAAAACATTTAACAACATTGGACAGGTGCGTTCATAGGAAAGGTTTAGCGATATGGGCCAAATGTGGGCAAATGGAACTAGCTGAGATTGGAATCTTGGTCGGCATGGACCACTTGGGCCAAAGGGTCTGTTTCCCTCCTGTATGACTGGGACTCTGTCTAGGTTGGCATACATGAGTTAGGCCGAAGGGCCTGTTTCCATGCTGTATAACTATATGACTCTATCCAGTGAACAGTAGGGACCAACGAGTACAAGCTCATAGTTCCCAGAAAGTGGCGTTGCAAGTAAACAGGGTGGTGAAGGCAGCTTTTGATACACTGGCCTTCATCTGTCAGGGCAGTGAGTATAGAGGCTGGGATGTTATGTTGCAGCTGTAGAAGACATTGGTGAGGCTGCATTTGAAATATTGTGGTCAGTTTTGGTCACTCTGCTATAGGAAAGATGCCATTAAGCTGGAAAGAGTGCAGAGGAGATTTATAAGGACATTGCCAGGTCTCGAGTGACTGAATTATGCAGAAAGGTTAAGCAGGTTGGGACTTTCTTCATTGGAGCATAGAAGAATGAGAGATGATCTTAGAGAGGTGTATGGAGTTATGAGGGACATAGACAATGTGCACAGTCTTTTTACCAAGAGAATCAAGAACTAGAGGGCATAAGTTTAAGGTGAGAGGGGTGTGGCGACTCTAACCCTGGCTACCGTTGCGCAACCACTCCTCGAGGCAGGTTTCCTTCGCGCCAACAGTCTGCTGGTTGACCTGCGGGGTAAGCGTTTGGTACATGCCAGGACCTTCCAAACATTCTCGTTGGGTGAGGCCAAGCTACCGGCCCCACACCTCGACTCCGTCATCATGTCGACCAACAAGTTCGCCAGGGTCCTGGCAGAGTTCCCATCTGTACTAACGCCCCAGTTCTCCGCCACTTTGCCCAAGCACGGCATCCAGCATCACATCCCCACCCAGGACCCACCCCTCCACACCCACACCTGACAGCTACCCCCGGACGAGCTCCGCCTCGCGAAGGAGGAATTCAAGAGGATGGAGGAGTTGGGGATCATCCGCAGGTTGGACAGCCCACGGGCCTCTCCGCTACACATGGTCCCCAAGGTAGCCGGAGGTTGGTGACCCTGCGGCGATTACCGACGCCTGAACGACATAATTACCCCGGACCAGTACCCCATGCCGCATATTCAAGACTTCGCTGCCAACCTGCACAGGAGGTTCATTTTTTCCCCCAAGGTCGACCTCATCCGCAGCTATCACCAGATCCCGGTGCATCCGGACGACATTGCAAAGACAGCGCTGATCACACCTTTCAGCCTCTTTGAATTTGTCTGGATGCCCTTTGGCCTCAAGAATGCTGCTCTGTCCTTCCAACGACTGATGGACGCGGTCGGGCGTGACCTTGACTTCGTCTTCATATACCTTGCGACACGGACAGGCCCTGACCCGTATGCTGACATCCCTCCAAGACCGTAAGTTTGTCTTTGTCAGGAGGGGCATGCACCGAACACCGCTGCAGCAGCCGTACGAAGGGCCATTCTGGGTCGTCAAGAACAATGGGTCTACGTTTGTGCTGGACACTGGGGGGGGGGGGGGGGAGGGCGCAAGGAGGTTTTTACAATTGACTGGCTGAAGCCGGCTCATTTAGACCTGGACCAACCGGTAGTGGTCCAGCGAGCTTGACGCAGGGGCAGGCCACCCAAGTCATAGTTTATTTAATTCTGCTTTTCGCGACGGTATCGCTGGTTTTGGGGGGGGGAGTTATGCGGCAACTCACCTTACCGGTATTGAACTGGCTCCCGAGATCGCGAGCGTCGGAGGCCCCGACCCAAGGTAGCGCGGGGCCCTCTTGGTGGAGAAGAACTCCATCGTTGGGCTAGGAAAGCCCACACGTGGGAAGGTCAGGTGACCCGCGCGTGACATCAGCATGGGAACTGAAGCACGGGACGAGTTTCGGTATTAAAAGGCGCACCGGGCCCCTGTCGAGCAATCAACTTCTGACTCCAAGCAACAGACTCCATGTTTTTATTCTATAATAGTGTAGCTAGTCCCTACAGGGGAAAATTTTAATAGGAAGGCTTAGGAAGCTAAGATCAAACTGAGCCCTTGAGGATTATAAAGAAGGCAGAAAGGAACTCAAGAAGGGAATTAGGGAGCCAGTAGGACCACTCAAGGATAAAGGAGGGAACCTGTGCTTGGAGGTGGAGAATGTGGGTGAGGTCCTAAAAGAGTACTTTGCATCCAAGGAGAAGGACATGGAGGATAGGGATGAAAAAACAACAAGATGCTGGAGGAGCTCAGTAGGCCAGACAACATCTGTGGAGAAAAACAGACGGTCAATGTTTCGGGTCAGGACCCTTCTTCAGGACTGAAGATAGGAAAAGGGGAAGCCTAATATACAGAGAAAAAACAGACCAGTGATAGGTGGACAAAAGAGAGGAGGTGGGGTGGGCACAAGGTGGTAACAGGTAGATGCAGGTAAGAGAGTGACAGGCAGATGTGGGGGAGGAGGGGAGAGCAGATCCACCAAGGGATGGTATGGAGGCAGGTGCCCCATGGACGGAAGGGAGGAAAAAAAGGCGAGGAGAAAAAGAGAGATGGGCTAGGGAAGGAAAGAAAAGAGGCATGGGGGGGGATGTTGGGTTTACTTAAAGTGGGAGAATTCGATGCTCATGCCATTAGGCTGTAAGGTCCCAAGACAGAAAATGAGGTGATGTTCCACCAGTTTGCGTTTGGACATCTAGCAGTGGAGGAGGCCGAGGACTGAGATATCAGTGCTGAAGTCAGAGGGGGAGTTGAAGTGACTGGCAACAGAGAGATGCAGATCATGGTTACGGATGGAGTGCACGTGCTCCACGAAATGGTCACCTCGTCTGCATTGGTCTCACCAATGTAGAGGAAGCCACAATTGGAGCACGAAATGCAGTCGATGACATTAAGGGAGGTGCAGGTAAATTTATGTCTCACCTGAAAGGACTGTTTGGGTCCCTGGATGAAGGTGGTTTAGGGACAGGTGTTACAGCTATGGTGGGGACAGTGGAAAGTCACCGGCGTGGGAGCAGGATGCGTGGGGAGGGGGAGGTGAACTAGGGTGTCGCAGAGAGCAGTCCCTGCGAAAGGCAGAAAGGGGTGGGGAGGGGAAGATATGCTTGGTGGTGGGGTTCCGTTGGAGATGGCGGAAGTGGCGGAGAATGTTGTGTTGCATACGTAGGCTGATAGGATGACATGTGAAGGACAAGGGGGACCCTATCACTGTTGGGTCTGGCAGGGGTGAGGTGAGAGCAGAGGTGCGGGAAATGGCAGAGATGCAGGTGCAAGCTCTCTCGACCACAGTAGGGGGGAAGCCACATTTCGTAAAGAAGTTGGACATCTCAGATGTCCTGGAGTGGAAGCCTCTTCATGGGAGCAGATGCGGTGAAGGCAGAGAAATTTAGAGGAAGGGATAGCGTCCTTGGAAAAGACAGGGTGAGAGGAGTTGTAATCAAGGTGGCTGTGGGTCTTAGTGGGTTTGTTGATGTCAGTGGATAAAGAATCTCCTGAGATGGAGAGATCGAGAAAGAAGAGAGAGATATCAGAAATAGTCCAAGTGAATTGGAGAACCGGGTGAAAATTACTGGCAAAACACCAGTCTCATGGCATGAACACCGAATTCACGCCTCCATCCCCACCATGCTTCTTCTTTCCTTTCCTAGCCTCTCTCTCTCTCTCTTTTTTCTCACCTACTTTTTTCCCTCCCCTCTCCCCATGGGGTGCCTGCCTTCACACCTTTGACCCATCCCCCAGTGGATCTGCTCTCCCCTCCTCCTCCTCCACACCTGCCTATCACTATCTCTTACCTGCATCAACCCATCACCACCTTGTGCCCACCCCACCTCCCTTCTTTTGTCAACCTATCACTGACCTGTTTCTTCCCCCCACCACCCCCCCCAACACAAATACTGGGCTTCCCCTTTCCCTATCTTCAGTCGAAGAAGGGGCCTGACCTGAAATGTTGACCATCTGCTTTTCTCCATGGACACTGCCTGGCCTGCTGAGTTCCTCCAGCATCTTGTTGTTTCTTTATCTAGATTCCAGCATCTGCAGTGATCTCTTGCCCTGGTAGAGAATATGGAGATCAGTACAGAGCATGCTAATTTGCTAGGGCATTTTGAGATAAAGGAGGAGGTAGTGTTGGGCCTCTTAAAGAACATTAAAGTGGAGAAGTCCCCAGGGTCTGTTGGGATATACCCCAGGTTATTGAGAGAGGCAAGAGATGAAATTGCTGGGGCCTTGACCAATATCTTTGTGACCTCTCTAGCCACAGGTGAGGTCCCGGAGGACTGGTGAGCAGCTAACGTTGTTCCATTATTTAAGAAGGGAAACAGGGATAATCCTGGAAACTATATGCATTTAAGGTGAGAGAGGGTAGGATCAGAACAGACATCAGGGGTATGTTTTTTTACTCAGAGAGTGGTGGATGCCTGGAATGCATTGCCTGATAGGCTGGTGGAGGCAAATTCATTGGGGGCTTTTAAGAGGGGCTTGGATGGGCACAGGAATGTGAGGAAAATGGAGGGATATAGGCATTCTGTAGGTAGAAGGGATTAGCTATGTCGGCACAACATTGTGGGCAGAAGGGCCTGTTCTGTGCTCTATGGACCGGTGAGTCTCATGTCGGTGGTAGGGAAGTTGTCTACACGGATTTTAGTAAGGGGTTTGACAAGGTTCCTCATGGGAAGCTCATCCAGAAGATTAAGATGCATGGAATCCACAGTGAATTGGCAAATTGGATTCAGAACTGGCTTGCCCATAGAGGGTAGAGGTCGACGGGACTTATTCTGGTTGGAGGTCTGTTTCTAGTGGTATTCCACAGGGATCCGTACTGGGACCTCTGTTGTTTGTGATATACTGTATAGAAATGACCAGGAAACGTAGACAAGTGGGTGAGTAAGTTTCATAAATAAAGTCATAAATTTATTTAGCATGGAAACAGGCCCTTCGGTCCATCTTGTCCATGCCAACCAAGATGCCTTCTTCAGCTGGTCCCATTTGCCTGCATTGGGCCCATATCCCTCTAATCTTTTAATTTCCATGAACCTGTTCAAATGTCTTTTAAACATTGCAATTGTACCTGCATCTACCACTTCCTCTGGCAGTTCATTCCATATACTCACCGCCCTCCTTGTGAAAAATCTGCCCCTCATTTCCCCTTCAAGTCTTTCCCCTCTCACCTTAAACCAATGCCATCTGGTGTTAGACTTCCATACTCTGGCAAAAAGATTGTGTCCATGCAGCTTATCTGTGCCCCTCATGTTTTATAAACCTCTACAAAGTCACCCCTCAGCCTCCTTCACTCCAGGGAAAAATATTCCCAGCCGATCCAGTCTCTCCATTTAACTGAAGCCCTCTAGTCCCGGAAACATGCTGGTGAATCATGTCTGCACCCTCTCTAGCTTAATAACACCCTTTCACAGGTGATTACCTGAGCTACAGGTAATACGAAGATTGGTGGTGTTGTGGATAGCATAGAAGACTGGCAAAGGATACAGCGGGATATAGATCAGTTGCAGATATGGGCAGAGAAATGGCAGATGGAGTTTAAGATTAAAATCTTCATTACTCACATGTACATTGAAACACAGAGTGAAATGCATCTTTTGCATAGCGTGTTCCGGGGTAGCCCGCAAGTGTCACCACACTTCCGGCGCCAACGTAGCATGCTCACAACTTCCTAACCCGTTCGTCTTTGGAGTGTGGGAAGAAAACAGAGCACCCGGAAGAAACCCACGCAGACACAGGGAGAACGTACAAACTCCTTACAGACAGTGGCCGGAATTGAACCTGGGTCACTGGCGCTGTAATAGTGTTAAGCTAAACGCTTAACCTGGCCAAATGTGGTGTGTTGCGTTTGGGAGATCAAATGTAAAGAGACGGTACACTGTTAACAGCAAGAACAGTAAGTGTTGATGAGCAGAGCAATCTTGGGGTCCAAGTTCATAGCTCCCAAAAATTGGCTACACAGGTTGATAGTGTGGTAAAGGCAGCATATGGCATGCTTGCCTTTATCAGTCAATGCACTGAGTTCAAGAGTCAGGGAGTTATGCGGCAGCTTTATAAAACTCTAGTTTTGGCGCATCTGGAGTATTGTATTCAGTTCTGGTCACCCTATTATAGGAAGAATGTGGAGGCTTTGGAGGGGGTGCAGAAGAGGTTTACAAGGATGCTGCCTGGGATTGAGGACATGTGCTTTAAGTAGAGTTTGGACAAACTTGGGTTGTTTTCTCTGGAGCGGTGGAGTCTTAGGGGAGATCTGATTGAGGTTTATAAGATTATGAGAGGCACAGACAGCCAGTATCTTTTCCCCAGGGCTCAAATGTCAAATACCAGAGGGCATGCATTTAAGGTGAGGGGGGGGTAAATTCAAAGGAGATGTGTGGGGCAAGATTTTACTTTACACAGAAAGTGGTGGGTGTCTGGAGTGGTGGTGGAGGCAAATATGATAGGAGCATTCAAGAGGCTCTTAAAGAGGCACATGAATGTGTGGAACACGCAAGGATATGGATAATTGTGTCGGCAGGATTACTTTAGTTGGGCATTGATTACTAATTTACTTTAATCGGCACAACACCGTGGGCCAAAGGGTCTGTTCCTGTGCTGTATTGTTCTATGTTCTCACCCAACCGCTCACACAAACCTGCACCACCACCCACCCGCTCACAGACATCCCCCCCCCCCACAGCCTCCCCCCCAACAGCCCACAGACTACCCAAACAGACCACAGACCCACCCCCCCACAGCCCCCCCAAACAGACCACAGACCCACCCCTCCCCACAGCCCACAGACTCCCCCCCACAACAGCCCCACCCCCCTACAGCCCACAGACCCACCCCTCCCCCCCCACAGCCTCCCCCCCAACAGCCCACATACAAACCCGACTGCCTCAACCGCTTCCCGCGCCTTCTCTGTACCGATCACTCCAATCCCTTGTTGCTGTAAAAGTACCTTGGCTGACGGCGCCATGCTCTTTGCAGTGGGCGGAATTGGTGTTGAGACAGGGAGACCGGTGCTGCGGAGACACAGGACTCCGGTATTACACGGACACGGGATGGTGCAGAGAGACGCCGCACGGCCACACCCGCCCACTCGGCGGCGCCTTCCGGCTCCGCTACCCGGATGTGACGCACTGACCCCGAAGTTGTCGCGGCCGCGCTGTAAGTGAACGGGATGTGGCCGGTGCCCGAGGTAAAGGCTGTGGAGTGGGGTAGGGTGGAGTGGGGGCAGGGGGGCCGGGGGAGCTGTGGAGTGGGGTAGGGTGGAGTGGGGGCAGTGGGGGCAGGGGGGCCGGGGTAAAGGCTGTGGAGTGGGGGCAGGGGGGCCGGGGGAGCTGTGGAGTGGGGTAGGGTGGAGTGGGGGCAGTGGGGGCAGGGGGGCCGGGGTAAAGGCTGTGGAGTGGGGGCGGGGCCGGGGTGAAGGCAGAGTGGTTGGGGGGTGTGAGCCGGGGGCTGGGGCCGATGCGCGGTAAAGAAAGAGCGAGAGAGGAAGATAAGGAATGGAACTAGGAGGCGGGGAACAGGAACAGGCCCTTCAGCCCACTGTGTTATAAACTACCCGTCTATACCAACGTTGTGCCACTGAACAACAACGTAACTTATTTTTCACTACAGCCCCACTTTCCAGTTGTAATTTATCTTATTTAATTCCGTATCCCTGGCATTACCTAAAGATGTGGCGCTCTTTTCCTTGAATGTGTTCAATGGCAGAGTCCTCACAGCCTCTTTGGTTAGAGAATTATCTAGTTTTGACAACCCTCCACCCCACCCCACCCCACCACCGGTCAAGCAATGTCTTCTCACCTCTATCCTGAATGGCCCACACCTTGGGACTGGTGAGTCCTGGTTCAAGAGTTAAATTCCATCTGCTATGCCTTGGCCCACTTCCCCAGTTCATCGCGATCTCATTGCAGTCTTAGGTGACCTTCACTGTCCACTGTACCACCAATTTTGGTGTCATCTGCAATTTTACTAATCATGTTTTTTGGAGTGGAGGCCAATGACTAGCAGTGTGCCGCAGGGGTCTGTGTTGCGTTCCTTGTTGTTCATTATTGATATAAATGATTTGGATGCAAATGCATGAGGCTTGATTGCTAAATTTGTGGATTACACAAAATTAGGACGTGTTGTTGCTAGTGAAGAAAGTTATCATGGATTGCAGGGGGATGTTGATCAATTGGTGGGGGGGGTGAGGAGTGGCAAATAAATTTCAATATAGGTAAGTGTGACAGATGGTAACAATCTTTTCCTCAGGGTAGGGGAGTCCAAAACTTGCCAGAGGAAGTGGTTGACGCAGGTACAATAGTATCACTTAAGGTAGGGTAAGGATGGTGGAGTGAAGGAACTATGGTTGACAAGAGACATATAATATCTTGTCAAGAGGAAGAAAGAAGCTTATCTAAGGTTTAGAAGGCAAGGATCAGACAGGGCTCTGGAGAGTTAGAAGGTAGCCAGGAGGGAGCTTAAGAATGGACTTAGGAGAGCTAGAAGGGAGCATGAGAAGGACTTGGTGAGTAGGATTAAGGAAAAGGCATTCTACACATATGTGAAGAATAAGAGGATGACTCAAGTGAGGGTAGGACCGATCAGGGGTAAAAGAGGAAACGTGCCTGGAGTTGGAAGAGGGAGGGGAGGTCCTTAATGAATACTTTGCTTCAGTATTCACCAGTGAGAGAGACCTTGACGTTTGTGAGAATGGCGTACAACAAGCTGATGATACGCTAGAGCATGTCAACGTGAAGAAAGACAATGTGCTGGAACTTTTGAAAAACATTAGGATAGATAAGTCACCAGGGCCAGAAAGGATATATTCAATGTTATTACGGGAAGCGAGGGAAGAGATTGCTGCACCTTTGGCAATGATCTTTGCATCCTCACTGGCCACAGGAGTAGTGCCAGGTGATTGGCAGGTGACATATGGAACATAGAATATTACAGCACAGTACAGGCCCTTCAGCCCATGATGTTGTGCCAACATTTTATCCTGCTCTAAGATCGATCTAACCCTTCCCTCCCATGTAGCCCTCCATTTCTCTATGTTGTTCCTTTGTTCTAGAAAGGAAATAGCGATAACCCTGGGAATTTCACACCAGTGGGTCTTACTTCAGTGGTGGGCAAATTACTGGAGAAGATTCTTCAAGATAGGATTTATGAGCATTTGGTATTGGTATTGCTTTATTATTGTCACTTGTACCAAGGTACAGCGAAAAGCTTGTCTTACAAACCGATCGTACAGGTCAATTCATTACACAAAGCAGTTACATTGAGTCAGTACAGAGTGCATTGATGTAGTACAGGTAAAAACAATAACAGTACAGAGTAAAGTGTCATAGCTACAGAGAAAGTGCATTGCAATAAGGTGTGACGTTACAACAAGGTAGATTGTGAGGTCATAGTCCATCTCGTTGTATAAGGGAACTGTTCAATAGTCTTATCACAGTGGGGTAGAAGCTGTCCTTAAGTCTGGTGGTACATGCCTTCAGGCTCCTGTATCTTCTACCCGATGGAAGAGGAGAGAAGAGAGAATGTCCTGGGTGGGTGAGGTCTTTGATTATGCTGGCTGTTTCACCAAGACAGTGAGAGGTAAAGACAGAGTCCAAGGAGGGGAGGCTGGTGTCCGTAATGCGCTGGGCTGTGTCCACAACTCTGCAGATTCTTGTGGTCCTGGCCAGAGCAATTGCTGTACCAAGCCATGATACATCCAGATAGGATGCTTTCTATGGTGCATCTGTAAAAGTTGGTGAGAGTCAAAGAGGACAAACCAAATTTCTTTAGCCTCCTGAGGAAGTAGAGGTGCTGGTGAGCTTTCTTGGCCATGGCTTCTACGTGATTTGACCAGAACAGGCTGTTGGTGATGTTCATTCCCAAGAACTTGAAGCTCTCAACCCTCTTGACCTCAGCACCATTGATGTAGACAGGTGCATGTACACCGCCCCCTTTCCTGAAGTCAAAGACCAGCTCTTTTGTTGACATTGAGGGCAAGGTTGTTGTCATGACACCATTCCACTAAGCTCTCTATCTCCTTCCTGTATTCCGACTCATCGCTGTTTGAGATACAAACTACAACAGTGGTATCATCTGCAAACTTGTAGATGGAGTTAGAGCAGAATCTGGCCACACAGTCATGAGTGTACAGGGAGTAGAGTAGAGGGCTGAGGACACAGCCTTGTGGGGCACCAGTGTTGAGAACAATTGTGCCGGAGGTATTGCTGCCTATCCTCACTGATTGTGGTCTGTTTGTTAGAAAGCCAAGGATCCAGTTACAGAGGGAGGTGTTGAGTCCTAGGTCTCAGAGTTTGGTGACAAGCTTACTTGGGATTATTGTATTGAAGGCAGAGCTGTAGTCAATAAACAATAGTCTAACGTAGGTGTCTTTACTGTCCAAATGCTCCAGAGCTGAGTGCAGGGCCAGGGAGATGGCATCCACTGTACACCTGTTTCGGCGACAGGTGAATTGCAATGGGTCCAGGTTGTCTGGTAGGCTAGAGTTGATGCGTGCCATGACCAACCTCTCAAAGCACTTCATGGTGGTGGATGTCAGAGCCACTGGTTGGTAGTCATTGAGGCATGTTACCTTGCTTTTCTTCGGTACCGGGATGATGGTAGTCTTCTTAAAACAGGTGGGAACCTGAGTGTGAAGCAGGGAGAGGTTAAATATGTCCGCAAATACTTCTGCCAGCTGATCAGCACAAGATCTGAGCACACAGCCAGGGACGCCATCTGGGCCAGGTGCTTTCCTCGTGTTCACTCTCCAGAGGACTGATCTTACGTCCTCCACTGTGATCACAGGTTCAGCTTCATTGGTGGCTGTCAGTGTGGATGGTGACAATCCACTTCCCTTCTGCTCAAAACGCGCATAGAATGCATTAAGTTCATCTGGAAGGGATGTGCTGTTGTTAGCTATGCAGCCCAACTCCGTCTTGTAGCCTGTTATGGCATGTAAGCCCTGCCATAATTGACAGCTGGTCAGTTACTCTATTTTGAGTCGGTATTGCCTCTTAGCATCCCTGATAGCTTTCCGAAGGTCATACCTCGATTTCTTGTACAGATCAGGATCACCAGATTTGTGTGCAGCAGTCCTCGCCTTCAGTAGGGAGTGGATCTCTTGGTTCATCCATGGTTTTCTGTTTGGGAACACCCGTATTGTCTTCTTTGGTACACAGTCCGCCACACACTTGCTGATCAAGTCTGTGATGGTGGTGGCATACTCATCAAGGCTGGCAGCTGAGTCTTTGAACATGGACCAGTCCACTGTCTCAAAGCAGTCATGTAGGAGCTCATCTGTTTCCTCAGACCAGCACTGCATGACTCTCCGTACCAGATCCTCCTGTGTCAGTTTCTGTTTGTATGCAGGGAGGAGGAGCACAGCCTGGTGGTCTGATTTCCCAAAATCACCGCATTTGGAGAAGCATAGGCTGATTAGGGACAGTCAGCATGGCTTTGTGAGGGGCAGGTTGTGCCTCACAAGCCTGATTGAATTATTTGAGGATGTGACAAAGCACATTGATGAAAGTCGAGCAGTGGATTTGGTGTATATGGATTTCAGTAAGGTGGTTGATATTGTTCGAAGTGGAAGGTTCATTCAGAAAGTCAGGAGACATGGGATCCAGGGAAACTTGGCTGTGTGGATTCAGAATTGGCTCGCCCATAGAGGGTGGTTTTAGAATGGAGAGTATTCTACCTGGAGGTGGTGTTCTGCAGGGATTTGTTCTGGGTCCCCGGTTCTTTGTGATTTTTATAAATGACTTGGATGAGGATGTGGAAGAGTGGGTTAGTAAGGTTGCAAATCACCCGAAGGTTGGTGGTGTTGTGGATAGTGTAGAAGTTTGCTGTAGGTTACAACAGGACATTGAGAGGATGCAGATCTGGGCTGAGAATGGCAGATGGAGTTCAACCTGGCAAAGTGTGAAGATCAAATTTGATGGCAGAATACAAGGTTAATGGCAGGACTCTTGTGGATGAACAGAGAGATCTTGGGGTCCACGTCCATAGATCCCTCCAGCTTGCCGCGCAGGTTGATAGGGTTGTTAAGAAGGCATATGGTGTGTTGGCCTTCATTAGTCGGGGTATTGAGTTCAAGAGCCGACAGCTAATGTTACAGTTCTAAAAAAACTGGTTAGACCACACTTGGAGTATTGTGTTCAATTCTGATCGCCACATTATAGGAAGGATGTGGAAGCTTTAGAGAGGGTGCAGAGGAGATTTACCAGGATGCTACCTGGATTGGAGAGTATGTCTTATGAGGTAGGTTGAGTGAGCTGGGGCTTTTCACTTTGGAGCAAAGGAGGATGAGAGGTGACTTGATAGAGGTGTACAAGGTGATAAGAGGCAAGGGTCGAGTGGACAGTCAGAGACTTTTCCCCAGGGTGAAAATGGCTAACGTGAGGAGGCATAACTTTAAGGTGATTGGAGGAAGGTATAGGGGGATGTCAGAGGTAAGTTTTTTTTACACAGAGTGGCAGCTGCATGGAACGCACTGCTGGCAGAGGTGGTGGAGGCAGATACATTTAGGGACACATGAATGATAGAAAAATGGAGGGCTATGTGTGAGGGAAGGGTTAGGTAGATCTTAGAATAGGATAAAATGTCGGCACTACATCTTGGGCCTAAGGTCCTGTGCTGTGCTGTATTGTTTTATGTTTAAGAAGCACTCGGATAAGTGCTTAGAGGGATATGGGCCGAACGCAGGAAATTGGGCCTATCTGGGTGGGGACTGTGGCCAGCGTGGACTGGTTGGGCTCAAGGGCCTGTATCTGTGTTGTATTGCTCTATGACCTACCAATATCTGTCTCAACACTTCACCACGCCCCCCCCCCGCCCTTTACTGTCCCCCAACAGGCTCTTCCTGCCCATTCCCCCCACCCCACCTCCATCTGATTTCACCTGTCACCTACAAGCATCTGTCTCATGTATCCCTCTCCCTTATATAGGCTAGCTATCTTCCCATTAACACTCAGTCCTGATGCAGGGTCTTGACCTGAAACATTGACAATGCCTTTGCCTCCACAGATGCTGCTTGACCTGCTGAGTTCTTCCAGCAGTTTGTTCTTTGCTCCAGATTACAACATATGCAGTCTCCACATCCTTCTCCCTGGTGAATACCAATGAGAAGCATTTATTTAGAATATAGCCAAATGGCATCTGATTTCAAGAATTTTCTCTGATTCAACAACCAATAGGGATCTGGAACTCACTGCCTGATAGGGTGGTGACGACAGAAGCCTTCACAACATTTAAAAAGTATTGAGGTAAGAATTTGAAGAGCTATAACTAAGACAGTGGACCAAGAGCAGGGGAATGGGATTAATTTATTCAATTTTTGACCAATTGAGTGTGTTCATTGTTGTAAGTTTCACAGATTCTGTGAGTTTGTGACTGAGCTTATGTTGCTCTGAGTTTAGAAGATTGAGATGATATAAGTGAATCCCAAAATTCTTTATGGGGTTCAAACTATAGGTGCTGGAAGGATGCATCTTGGATCAAAACTGGAAGATGTAGGTGTTCCCAAGATCTGGAAAGTAGAGTGAGAGACTCAGTAGAGGCAAAGTGTGTGTGGGCTTGTGAGGGGAGTGCACACAGCCCTGAGTTAGGAAGTCAGCATCTATTTGAGAGGAAGGAAAGCAGCAACCACAATAAACTACCTGTGGAGATTTCAGAGTGTCAGCAGACCAATTACATCTCACAAGATCATCGGCCCCAAGGCTGGATGAAATAGAGTCATGTAGCACAGAAAGAGGCCCTCAGCCTGACTTGTCCACACCGACTGAGATACCCTTCTGTGCTAATCCCATTTTTTTTTTGCATTTGGCCCATATCCTTCGATTTCTTTCCTATCTATATACCCTGTACAAATGCTTTACAAACACTGTGATTGTGCCTGCCTCTACCACCACCTCTGGCAGCTTGTTGCATATACCCACCAGCCTCTGTGTAGAAAAACTTGCCCTTCAGATCTCCTTTAAGTAATTCCGCTCTCACCTTAAAGCTGTATCTTCTAGTTTTAATCTCCCCTACCCTTGGGAAAAGGACTGTAACTCAGTACCATACCTGTGCCCCTTATAAATTTATAAATCTTGATCAGGTGACCCCTCATCCTCCTGCACTCCACTGAGAACAATCCCAGTCAATCTAATATCTCTTTATAATTGAAGCCTGCCATTGCAGTCAAAATACTAGTGAATCTCTTCTGCACTTTTTCTAGTGCTACCTTATCCTTTCCGTGTTGTGGTGACCAGAACTGCACACAAAGTTCCAAGTGTGGCCTAACCAATGTCCTGTACAGCTGCAGCATGATAGCCCAACTCTTATACTCAATACCCCTGCCAATGAAATCGGCCAAGCTAAATGCCTTCCTCACTAGCCTATCCACCTGTGCTGCCATTTTCAGGGAGGTATGAAGTTGCACTACAAGGTCCCTATAGTTTACTCTTTATGTCTGGCCAAAATACATTACGTCACACTTGTCTGAATAAAATTCCATCTGCCACTGTTTCACCTAACTTTACAGCTGATTATGTTCATCTTTATCCTTAGGCAACCATCCTCACTATCTACAATATTTGTGTCATCAGCTTTTCAGACCATGGATATTCTCAGATATTACAAACAACAAAGGACCCAACACCAATTCCTGCGGTACACCACTGATCGCAGACTTCCAGTCAAAAAAACAACCCTCCACCATACCCTCTGCCTCCTATCATCAAGCCAATTTTGTATCCAATTTGCCAAAACACTTTGGGTCCCATGTGCCCTAACTTTCTGGACCAGCCTACTGTGCAAGACCTTGTCAAAAGCCTTGATAAAGCCCATGTATACCATGCCTGCCTACCTACCACCTTGCTTTCATCAATTTTATCAGTAACCTCAAAAAAAAACAATCAGATTTGTAAGGCAGGATTTCCCATGCACAAAACCATGCTGATTCCCCCAAATCAGTCCCTGCCTTTCTAAGTAATCTTAACTAGAATCACTAAGAATTTTTTTCCAATATTTCCCTCCTACTAGCATAGGCCCACTGGCGTAGTTTCCTGGCTTAGCTCTACCACCTTTCTTGAATGTGAGAATAACATTGGCTACTCTCCAGTCTTCCAGTACCTCACCTATGGCAAAAGATGATGCAAAAATCTCTGCCAGAGCCCCAGAAATCTCCTCCCTTGTTTCCCATAATACTCTGGTATAGATTTCATTAGTCCTGGGGATTTGACCAGATTGATGTGCATCGATGTCTCTAACTTGCATTGTCTTTCCTGATACGCACTCAGTGTTATAGAGTAATACAACATAGAAATAGGCCCTTCAGCCCAAATTGTCAATGCTGACCATGGTGCTAGTACCATTTGCCTGCATTTGGCCCATATCCCTCTAAACCCCTCCTATCCATGAACTTATCCAAATGTCCTTTAAATGTTGTTATTGTACCTGCTTCAATCACTTTCTCTGGCAGCTCATTCTAGATACGCACCACCCTCTGCATGAAGAAGTTGCCCCTCGGGTCTCTTTTAAATCTTTCACTTCCTATCTTAAACCTATGTCCTCTAGTTTTTTGTTCCCCTTCTCTGAGGGAAGACTATGTCTGTTCACCCTATATGTACCCCTCATGATTTTATACACCTCTAAAAGGCCAACCCCAAACCCCTACATTCCAAGGAATAAAGTCCTAGCCCTCCCAACCTCCCTTTTACTCAGCCCTTCGAGTGCTAGCAGCATCCTTATAAATCTTCTCTGCACTCTTTCCCATTTAATGTCTTTCCCATAACAGGGCAATAAAAACTGTACACAATACTCCAAGTGCAATCTCACCAACATCTTGTACAACTGCAACATAACATCCTGATTCCAATACTTGATGTCCTGACTAATGAAGGCCAGCATGCAAGACTCCTTCACCAACCTGCCTAACTCTGCTGCTTCTGGTGAACGATGTACTTGTAGTCCAAGGTCCCTCTGTTCCACAATGCTCCCCAGAGACCGACAATGCACTATAAAAGTCCTACCCTGGTTTGACTTCCCCAAATGCAACACTTGGCACTTATCTGAGTTGAAAGACATTTGCCAATCCTGGGCCCAATTACCTAGCTGATCAAGATCCCCCCTGTAGTTTTGATAACCTTCTTCACTGTCTACGTTTCCATCGATTTTAATATCATCTGCAACTTACTAACAACGCTTTGTACATGTACATACAAATCGTTTATATAAATAATGAACAATAAAGCCACAGCACCAACCCCTGTGGCACAGCACGAGTCACAAGCCTCCAGTCCAAGAAACCACTTTCGATCATCATTTTCTGCTTCCTACCATAGATCCAATTATGAATCCAATTAGCTATCTCTCCCTGGATCCCATGTGATCTAACCTTCCAGATTAGCCTGACATGTGGCACCTTGTCAAAGCCCTTGCTAAAGTCCATATACACAACATTCACCTAGCTTGTCTTTGCTGCCTTTCTTAAATAATGGTACAACATCAGCCACCCTCCAGTGTTCCAGAACTTCACCTGTGGCTAAAGATGAAATAAGTACCTCTGCAAGGGCCTCTGCAATTTCTTCCCTCGCTTCCCACAAGGTCTGAGGATGCACTCAGCCAGGCTCTGGGGATTTGTCCACTGTAATGCACTTTAAGGTAATTTGTTTGTGGTCGAAGACATCATCACTTATTTCCCTCATTTCTTTACCATCAGTCATTAAGGCAGGCATGGTAGTGTAGCGGTTAGCATAATGCTATTACACCGCCAACAACCTGGGTTCAATTCCGGCCGGAATTGACTTCCCCAAATGCAACACTGTAAGGAGCTTGTACATTCTCCCCGTGTCTGCGTGGGTTTCCTCCGGGTGCTCCGTTTTCCTCCCACGTTCCAAAGACATGCAGGTTAGGAAGTTGTGGGCATTCTATGTTGGCGCCAGAAGCGTGACAACACTTGCGGGCTACCCCCAGAACACTTGACACAAAAGATGTATTTTACTGTGTGTTTCGATGTACATGTGGCTAATAAAGATATCTTTGTCCACAGTAAAAACTGATGAGAAATATTCATTAATTGGTGCATTTAGTGTACAATTAGATGCAGCGTGCAGAAAGACTATGATGAAGGATAGGCAGTTGAAAGGGCAAAATTGCAGTCAGTTGGGTGGGCTGAAGTGTGTCTACTTTAATGCAAGAAGTATCAGGAACAAGGGTGATGAACTTACAGGATCGATAAATACATGGAACTACAACATTGTGGCCGTTACGGAGACTTGGCTGTCACTAGGGCAGGAATGGCTGCTGGATGTTCCAGGGTTTTGATGTTTCAAAAGGGGCAGGGACAGAAGTAAAAGAGTTGGGGGAGTGGCTTTGCTGATCAGGAACAGTATCACAGCTGGAGAAAGGGAGGATGTCCTGGAGGGATCGTCTACTGAGTCAGTGTGGGTGGAAGTCAGAAACAGGAAGGGAGCGATCACTCTATTGGGATATTCTACAGACCCCACCCAATAGCAGCAGAGACACCAAGGAGCAGATCGGGAGGTAGATTTTGGAGAGGTACAAAAATAACAGGGTTGTTGTCATGGCTGATTTCAACGTTCCCAAATATTGATTGGCACCTCCTAAGTGTAAAGGGGATAGATAGGGCAGAGTTTGTTTCGTGTGTCTAAAGGATTCCTGACACAGTATGTGGACAGGCCAACTAGAGGAGGCCATACTGGACCTGCAACTAGGCAATGAGCCTAACTGGATTTCAGATCTCTCGGTGGGAGAGCATTTTGGAGACAGTGACCATAGCTCCTCGACCTTTTCCATACCCTTGGAGAGGGTTAGGAGCAGATGATATGGGAAAGTATTTAATTGGGAGAGGGGGAATTGTGATGCTATTAGGCGGGAGCTTAAATTGGGAACAGATGTTCTTGGGGAAGTGCACGAAATGTGGAAGTTGTTTAGGGAGTACTTGCATGGGATACTGGATAGGTTTGTCCCAGTGTGGCAGGGTAAGGTAGGTAGAGGGAAGGATCCATGGTTGACAAGAGATGTAGAATATCTTGTCAAGAGGAAGAAAGAAGCTTACTTAAGGCTTAGAAAGCAAAGATCAAACAGGGCTCTGGAGAGTTACAAGGTAGCCAGGAGGGACCTTAAGAATGGACTTAGGACTCTCCTGAGCTGGGTGGGGGGGTATGAGAAGGCCTTGGTGAGTAGGATTAAGGAAAATCCCAAGGCATTGTACATGTATGTGAAGAATAGGAGGATGACTAGAGTGACTTATCCCGATCAGGGATAAAAGAGGAAACGTGCCTGAAGTCAAAATAGGTAGGGGAAGTCCTTAATGAATACTTTGCTTCAGTATTCACCAGTGAGAGAGACCTTGACATTTGTGAGGATGGTGTACAACAGGCTGATACGCTAAGGCATGTCGACATGAGGAAAGAGGATGTGCTGGAACTATTGAAAAACATTAGGATAGATAAGTCACTGGGGCTGGAAGGGATATATCCAAGGCTATTATGGAAAGCGAGGGAAGAGATTGCTGCGCCTTTGATGATGATCTTTGCGTCCTCACTGGCCACAGGAGTAGTGCCAGATGATTGGAGGGTGGCAAATGTTGTTCCTTTGTTTAAGAAGTGGAGTAGGGATAACCCTGGGAATTTCAGACCAGTGAGTCTTACTTCAGTGGTGGGCAAATTACTGGAGAAGATTCTTATAGACAGGGATTTTGGGCATTTGGGGAAGCATAGGCTGATTAGGGACAGTCAAGCATGACTTTGTGAAGGGCAGGTCATGCTTCATGAACCTGATTGAATTGAGGATGTGACAAAGTACATTGATGAAGGTAGAGCAGTGAATGTGGTGTACATGGATTTTAGTAAGGTGTTTGATAAGGTTCCTTATGGAAGGCTCATTCAGAAAGTCAGGAGGCATGGGATCCAGGGAAATTTGGCTGTGTGGATTCAGAGTTGGCTCGCCCATAGAAGACAGAGGGTGGTGGTAGATGGAGCATGTTCTGCCTGGAGGTCGGTGACCAGTGGTGTTCCGCAGGGATCTGTTCTGGGTCCCATTCTCTTTGTGACTTTTATAAATGACTTGAATGAGGATGTTGAAGGGTGGGTTAGTAAGTTTGCTGCTGACAAAGGTTGGTGGTGTTGTGGATAGTGTGGAAGGTTGCTGTAGGTTACAACAGGACATTGATAGGATGCAGAGCTGGGCTGAGAAGTGGAAGATGGAGTTCAATCCGGAAAAGTATGAAATTATACACTTTTGAAGATTGAATTTGAAAGCAGAATACAAGGTTAATGGCAGGACTCTTGACAGTGTGGAGGAACAGAGGCATCTTAGGATCCATGTCCATAGATCCCTTAAGCTTGCCACGCAGTTTGATAGGGTTGTTAAGAAGGTTTATGGTGTGTTGGCCTTCATTAGTTGGGATATTGAGTTCAAGAGCCGCCAGGTAACGTTGCAGCTCTATAGAAGTTTGGTTAGACCACACTTGGAGTATTGTGTTCAGTTCTGGTCACCTCATTATTGGAAGGATGTGGAAGCTTTAGAGAGGGTGCAGAGGAGATTTACCAGGATGCTGCCTGGATTGGAGAGCATGTCTCATGAGGATAGGTTGAGTGAGCTAGGGCTTTTCTCTTTGGAGCAAAGGAGGATGAGAGGTGACTTGATAGAGGTGTACAAGATGATAAGAGGCATAGATCGAATGGACAGTCAGAGACTTACTCCCAGGGCAAAAATGGCTAACATGATTGGAGGAAGGTATGGGGGATGTCAGAGGTCAGTTTTTTTTTACACAGAGTGGTGGCTGCATGGAATGCACTGCCGGCAGAGGTTGTGGAGGCAGATACACTAGGGACATTTAAGAGACTCTTAGATCGCCACATGAATAATAGAAAAATGGAGGGCTATGTGGGAGGGAAGGGTTAGATAGATCTTAGAGCAGGATAAAATGTCGGCACAACATCGTGGGCCGAAGGGCCTGTACTGCGCTGTAATGTTCTATTTTCTATAAAATCTTGTCCATCCATACACAGACAGCCTTGCTGATCTTTAAGGGACCTGTTCTCTCCCTAGCCACCCTTTTACTCTTAATATGCCTGTAGAATCTTTTGGGATTTTCCCTAACCCTGCTTGCCAGATCCATCTCATACCCTCTTTTTGCCCTCCTGATTTCCAAATTGCCCTCCTGATTTTCTAATGTTCCAAGCTATCTGTGTTCACCTCCTCTAACTCTCCATTCTCCCTATCCTTCTCCCTGGTGAATACTGAGATGAAGTATTTATTCAGGATGCCACACATATCTCCTTGCCCCACATACAGGCTTCCCTTTTGGTCCCTCAGGCGACGTATTCTCTCCCTAACTACTATCTTGCCTCTAATATATTCATCAAAGGTTTTGCAATTCTTTTTAATTCTGTTGGCCTGGGCCACTTCATGTCCCCTTTTTGACTCATAACCACTCTCTTAAGAGATCTCCTTTATCCTCAAAGGACTCACTTGATAACAATTTCCCATACCTTTCAAACGCTTCCTAATCTTATCATCTTTGCTTGTTACCCTTGTGGGGACATGCTGCCTCCAAGCTCCTACTATTTTGCTTTTAAGTGCCTCCTACTTATAAGATGTTGTTTTTCCTTCTAGCAACTGGTCCCAATCTACTTTCCTTGGGTTATAGTAATGAAATCAAGACTTCCCCTAGTTTAAGACTGTAACTCTAGGTCCAACCTTGTCTCTTTCCATGACCACCTTGAAGATTACAGAATTGTGGTTACAGTTTGCAGAGGATTCCTCCACAGACATTTGCACCACTTTCCCATCCTCATTCCGTAAAATAAGATTCAGTATTGGGTCTGCATCTCTCCCAGCCAGATGAGGAAGGGGCAAACCCCCCCCCCCCCCCCCCTTTCTCTACCTCATTGCTGGGTCATCAGTGCTAAGTGCCATCCTGCTGAAGAATGACGGCTGATAGCTGAGCAAGGATGGCAGCTGATTCTCTGCTATTTTTTGAAGTTCCCTGTGCCAAGAGAAAGGGAGGAACTTCAAGCTGTTGTTTATGTTTTGTTATTTTTCATACTGAATTTAATAATTGTTTTGTGTGTTAGATGTTTTAATAACAGGAGTTCTGTGTCCAAGGCAAGTGGAGAGGAGATTGTGGGTGGACTGTCAGAAGCAGAAACATCTCCAGCGTAAAGTGAACACTGTTCAACAAATACACACCAAAATGCCTCAAAACAACATTGGCATGGAGCAAGCAGCTCAGGTAACACATCAAGGCTCCCCACACAAAGCTGGTCATATAGCTGGCATTTTTGAGAAAGATGGTGAATTTACCTTGGAGCGGAAAAAAAAGAGGAAAAAGGAGCCAAGGCCAGAGTCAATTATAATCTACCGCACTGGGAGCGAGAAAATTGAGGAAGACCAGCAAGATTCAGATACCACAGCCAAGAACACTGAAGAAGGGACAAACTTTCTGTGTCCTCCAGTTGCAGAAGGTACAAGAGATATATGATTACCACAGGATGGCCCCACAACTCCAAACTTCAAATGTTCCTGATTACTTTTTCATTACTTTCTGTTCCCATTATTTTCTTGCTGGTGTTTGATTCACAGCCATTGGGTAGGGTGACTTTTGCTGGGGTCATGTAGTCATTCTTCTCTGTGAGCCAGTGTGAGTCAGAGTGAGTGTTACACCCAAGTCTAAACCTCCACTTGCCCAGCTAAAAACAAGAAATTGTGGAGTCGGGTCTCAATTTAGCAGATTTAGTATCCCAAGTCAGAGTTGCGGATTTAAACTTGGATACACTGTAGGCAAACTGTGTACTAGTGATGGAATGTGGATTGTCAAAACAGTTCCACCTTTTGTTCAAATCTGAAACTAAATGGTTCATCTGCCTGCACAAGAGATAAAGGATTCCTTCAAGCTCAAAGAGTGGAGTTGTACTAATGTACAGGGGTGGTACTAGTGTTTCCAATATCTCCTAACTCAAGTTTATATTTCAGTTTCTTTTACATATGTTACATAGCAGGTCTGAGGATTGGGAGCAGTTTAAACTTCAGCAAAAGAAAAGCAAGTGTTGGGTCAAGAGAAGAAAAGTAGAGTATGAGAGTAAACTTGCAAGCAATACAAGTTTACAGTAAAAGCTTCTGCAAGTCTATAAAAAGAAAAAGAGAATGAAAACAAATGTAGGTCCCTCACTGTCAGAAATGGGAGAATTTATGGGGAACAAAGAAATGACAAATCAACGAAATACTTTAGTTCTGCTTTTGTGGAGGAGAATATGCTGTGGAATCAAAAAAGGAGGCTTTAGAGGAAAGTAAAGACAGGTACATGAGAAATTAATAGGATTGAAAGCTGTTATTGGGCAGCTTCACATTTTCACACAATATATTCCACTTACCAATCTTTAACCATTCGCTTCGCCTGTCTGTACGTATTTTTAGTCTCCTCATGTCCTGTTATTGACAGTTTTCCAACCTTTCTTTGTATCTTCGAGTCCCAGTGTGATACAGCACGGAACCAGGCCCTTCAACCCATCGAGTCTGCATAAACAATCACTATTCCTACAAAAAAACTTAGCAATGATATATTTGGTCCCTTGGCCCATCATTCAAGGAAGTTCTTCCCTTCCTTACAATTCCCGATTTACAGCTATTTCTGGAATGTCCCTCATATTCCCTGTGATAACCATTGATGACTGATGCAAAATACCTGTTTAATTCATCTGCCAACTCTATTATTTGTAATTAATTCCCAGTTTCACTTTCCATAGGACCAAAGCTTACTTTAATTCTCTTTAAATATCTTTTCAAACTCTTAACAGTTCTTGCATTTCTTGATAACTTTGCCTTTTATTCTAATTTTTCCAACATTACTAACTTTTTGGTCCTGATGGTATATAAAATTATGAAAAGCATTGATGTCAAATTCTATAGGGCATAGATTTAAGGAAAGAGGGAGACAGTTTAAGGAGATTTGCAAGCTAAGTTCTTTTATACAGAGAGTGATAGGTGCCTGGAACCTGCTGCCAGGGGAGGTGGGGAAGCAGATACAGTAGCAACGTTTAAGAGGCATTTAGACAGACATGTGAACAGGCTAAGGATGGAGGGATTTAGATCATGTGAGGCAGTTTGGATTAGTTTAAATTGGCATCGTGGTCAGTACAGACATCATGGGCCAAAGGGCCTGGTTCTGTGCTCTACTGTTCTATGTTATCTTATCATTGTTGCTACTTGTATTCTCTCCATCTTCTGACCTGTCACCTATTTTTACACAATTATGTATTTTTCCTTTAAGTCTGATACTATCTTAAACAGTTTTTAGTTAATTGCAGGTATCTTTGGAATTTTTCTTTCTTGTTAGAATTCATCTTTTCTGTGTATTCTGAAAAATCTCATTCCTAGTATGCTACAGCATCTCAATTGACCAGTCCCTTAACCTAATTTACCCATTTGGCTAGCTCTCTGTTTTCATTCCCTCGAGTGCTCTTACTTAAGTATAAAATATGAAATTTGGAACCATTTTTCTCTTCCTCAGACTAAATGATGAAAGGGATGGTTGTAGGGGCGTTGGAGGGCTTTAAATTTTTGGATCATTTGGACGTTGGAACTGTACAAGCAGGATGGGTTGTTTCTGAACCAGAATAGGACCAATATTCTTTTTGGGAGGTTTGCTTGTGCTGTTGGGAAGAGTTTGAACTAATTTGACAGAGGGATGAGGTGAGTAAGTGTACAACTGGGGGGCGGAGAGTATTGGTTTATTATTGTCATATTCACTGAGATAAACTGAAAGGCTTTTGTTTTGTGTGCCATCCAGACAGATCATCCCAGACATAATTATACTAAGGTAGTAAAAAGAAAACAGAATGCAGAATATACAGTGTGCAGTGAAGATGGAAAGAAGGACAAGCAGATGAAAAGACAGGATAATTGCTGAACAATAGATATACAGCGAAATTGGTATTGGTTTATTATTGTCACTTGTACCAAGGTACAGTGAAAAGCTTGTCTTACAAACCAATCGTACAGGTCAATTCATTACACAGTGCAGTTACATTGAGTTAGTACAGAGTGCATTGATGTAGTACAGGTAAAAACAATAACAGTACAGAGTAAAGTGTCACAGCTACAGAGAAAGTGCAGTGCAATAAGGTGCAAGGTCACAACAAGGTAGATCATGAGGTCATAGTGCATCTCATTGTATAAGGGAACCATTCAATAGTCTTATCACAGTGGGGTAGAAGCTGTCCTTAAGTCTGGTAGCAGATACTGGTCTGAATGTACTATATTTAAACGCATGTAGCATTAGAAATAAAGTGGATAACCTAGTGGCACAGCTACAGATTCAAAAATATGACATTGTGGCAATTAACGAGTCATGGCTTAATGACGGATGTGATTGGGAACTGAACGTCCAGGGGATCACAGTGTATAGGAAAGATAGGTGGATAGGCAGAGAGGGTGGTGTGGCCCTGATGGTTAGTAATAATATAAAATCAATAGAGAGAAGGGACATAGGGTCAGAAGAAGTGGAATCCTTATGGGTGGAGCTAAGAAATGGCAAGGGTAAAAGGACAATAGTAGCAGTTATATTTCGGCCCCCTAACAGCAGCTGGGATGTGAACTATAAGTTACAGCTAGAAATAGAAGTGTCAACATCAAGATAATTATGGGGGATTTTAACATGAAGGTGGATTGTGAAAGCCAGGAAGGCAGTGGATCTCAGGAGAACGAGTTTGTGGAATGTCTACGGGATTGCTTTTTGGAGCAACTTGTTGATGAGCCCACCAGGGGATCGGCTGTTTTGGATTGGGTGCTGTGTAACGAACTGGAGGTGATTAGGGAACTAAAGGTAAAGGAACCATTAAGAACTAGCAATCACAATATGATTGAGTTCAGTTTTAAATTGAAAAGGAGAAGCTGTTATCAGATGTGTCAATATTTCAGTGGAACAAAGGAAATTACAGTGGCATGAGAGAGGAACTGGCCCAAATTGATTGGGAGAGTAAGCTAGTTGCAGGGACGGCAGAGCAGAAATGGATGGAATTTCTGCAAGAAATAAGGAAAATGCAGGATAGATATATTCCAAGAAAAAAGATTATGAATGGAAAAATGGCACAAATGTGGATAACGAGAGAGGTGAAAGCTAAAATAAAAGCAAAAGGGAGGGCATACAAGGAAGCAAAGATTAGTGGGAAAACAGAAGACTGGGAAACTTTTAAAAACTTACAGAAAGAAACTAAAAAGGTCATTAGGAAAGAAAAGATGAATTATGAAAGGAAGTTGGCAGATAACATTCAAAAAGATACTAAGAGCTTTTTTAAATATATGAAGAGAAAGACATGGATTGATATAGGACCAATTGAAAACGGTGCAGGGGGAGATTATAATGGATAACAAAGAGATGGCAGAGGAACTAAATGAGTATTTTGCATCGGTCTTCACTGTGGAGGACATCAGCAATATACCTGAGAGTCAAGGGTCTCGGGATAGAAATGAGTTCAGTTAAGATTACTAGAGAGAAGGTGCTAGGGAAGCTAAATAAACTAAAGACAGATAAGTCTCCCGGACTGGATGAGGTGTACCGCCGGGTTCTGAAGGAGGTGGCTTTAGAGATTGCAGAGGCATTGGTGATAATTTTCCAGGAATCAGTAGACTCCGGCATGGTTCCGGAGGACTGGAGGGTCACAAAAGTAGTTCCGCTGTATAAGAAAGGTGGGAGGCAGCATAAAGGAAATTACAGACCTATTAGTCTGACATCAGTGGTGGGAAAGTTATTGGAATCGATCCTCAAAGATGAGGTTATGGAATACCTGGAGGTGCAAGGCAAGATAGGTCCAAGCCAGCATGGTTTCATGAAGGGAAGGTCCTACCTGACCAACCTATTAGAGTTTTTTGAGGAAATCTCAGGTAGGGTGGATAAGGGAGAGGCTGTGGATGTTGTGTATTTAGACTTTCAAAAGGCCTTCGACAAGGTGCCACACAAGAGACTGATTAATAAGATGAGAGGTCATGGAATTACAGGTAGGATAACAGAATGGGTGGAGCATTGGCTGGTTGGCAGAAAGCAAAGGGTGGGAATAAAGGGATCCTATTCTGCTTGGCTACTGGTTACTGGTGGTGTTCCACAGGGGTCAGTGTTGGGGCCACTTCTTTTTACTTTGTACATTAATGATTTGGATTATGGAGTAAATGGTTTTGTGGCTGAGTTTGCAGACGACACCAAGATAGGTGGAGGAGTAGGGAGCATTGAAGAAACAGGAAGGTTGCAGAGAGACTTCGATAGTTTAGGAGAACGGGCAAAGTAATGGCAGATGAGATTCAATGTTGAGAAATGTGCCGTTGTACACTTTGGAAAAAGAAATAAACGGGCAGATTATTATCTAGATGGGGAGAAAATACAAAGTACAGAAGTACAAAGGGACTTGGGGGTACTCGTGCAGGATACCCTAAAGGTTAACCACCAGTTCGGGTCAGTGGTAAAGAAAGCGAATACTATGTTGGCATTCATTTCAAAAGATATAATATATAAAAGTAAGGAAGTGCTGATGAGGCTCTATGGGGCACTGGTGAGGCCTCATTTGGAATACTGTATGCAGTTTTGGGCCCCTTAGGAAGGATGTACTGATGTTGGAGAGGGTTCAGAAAAGATTTACGAGGATGATTCCCGGTATGAAAGGGCTTACTTATGATGAGCGTTTGTCGGCTCTTCACTCACTGGAGTACAGAAGAATGAGAGGGGACCTCATAGAAACATTTAGAATGTTGAAAGGACTGGACAAAGTAGATGTGGTTAAGCTGTTTCCCTTGGTGGGTGAGTCCAGGACTAGAGGGCACAATCTTAGAATTAGAGGGTACTGGTTTAAAACAGAAATGAGGAGAAATTTCTTTAGCCAGAAGGTAGTAAAATTATGGAATTCTTTGCCACATACAGCTGTGAAGGCCCAATCATTGGTGTTTCAGGAGGAGATTGATAGGTATCTAATTAGTCAATGTATCAAGGGATATGGGAATAAGGCTGGAAATTGGGGCTAGATAGGAATAGTTTTAGTTTAGCTCATGGAGCAGACTCAGTGCGCCGAATGGCCTGCTTCTGCTCCTTTGCCTTGTGATCTCGTGATATAGTGTTGCAGTTACAAAGAAAGTGCAATGCAGGTAGATAAGTAAAGTGCAAGGGCCAAGATGAGGTAGGTTGGTCTGTTGAACCAAGCCTGGACATGCACAGTGAATGGAAGGGCCCTGGGGAGTGCTGTTGAACAGAGAAACCTACGGGTACAAGTACATAGTTTCCTAAAAGTTGCGATGCAGGTAGACGGGGTGGTGAAGAAGACGTATGGCACGTTTGCCTTCATCAGGTATGGAAGTCAGTATAGGAGTTGGGACATCATGTTGTATAAATGTTGGTTAGACTGCACTTTGGAGTATTATGTGTAGTTCTGCTTGCAGTGCTCTGGGAAGGATGTGATCAAGCTAGAGAAAGTGCAGAAAAAAATTCACAAGGATGTTGCCTGGATTGGAGGGCTTGAGTGATTTTTAAAAAAAAGATTGGATAAGCTGGGACTGTTTTTCCTAGAGTGAAGGAGGCTGAGGGGTGACCTAAAGAGGTCTATAAAATTGAGGGGCATAGACAGTGCAGATAGTCATATTCTTTTTCCCAAGGTAGGGTAGTCTAAAACAAAACTTTGTGATAAGAGAAACTGACATATGGGAGTTGTTGTTTAAAAAAAACAGTTGATCAGAGTTCAGGACTGGTATGTTCCAGTAAGATGGAAGGGCAAGGATCGCAAGGTAAGGGAACCTTGGATTATGAGAGAGGTGGTGAATGTAGTCAAGAAGAAAAAGGAAGCATATGTAAGGTTTAGGAAGCTAAAATCAAACAGAACCCTTGTGAATTATAAGGAAGCTAGAAAAGAACACAAATGAATTAGGAGAGCCAGGAGGGGCCATGAAAAGTTCTTGGCAAGTTGGATTAAGAGAATCCCAAGGCTTTCTATACATACATTAAGAACAAGAGGATAACTAGGGATCGGGTTGGACCACTCAAGGATAACGGAGGGAACGTGTGCTTGGAGATGGAGGATGTGGGCAAGGGCCTAAATGGGTACTTTGCATCAGTATTTACCAAGGAGAAGGATATGGGATTGGTGTGGAGCATGCTAGTATGCTGGGGCATTTTGAGACAAAGAACGAGGTAGTGTTGGTCTCTTGAAGAACATTGAGGTGGATAACTCCCTTGGGCCTGATGGGGTATAACCCAGGTTATTGAGAGAGGCAAGAAATGAGATTGCTCAGCCCTTGATCAAGATCTTTGTGTCCTCCCTTGCTACAGGTTGAGGTCCGGCAAGTAGCTAATACTGTTTAAGAAGGGAAATAGCGATAATCATGGAAACTATCGACCGGTTAGTCTCACTTCACACTTTTCCAGATTGAACTCCAGCTGCCACTTCTCCACCCAACTCTGCACCCTGTCTATATCCCGTTGTAACCTACGGCAACCTTCTACAGTATCCACAATACCTCCAACCTTCATGTCATCTGCAAACTTACGAACCCATCACTTCGTCCCAGAACAGATCCCTGCAAAACACCACTAGTCACCGAGCTCCAGGCAGAACACTCACCATCTGCAACCACCTTCTCCCTTCTGTGGGCAAGCCAATTATGAATCTATGCAGCCAAGTCTCCATGGATCCCATGCCTCATAACTTTATGGATGAGCCTACCATGGAACCTTGTGAAACGCATTACTAAAATCCATATACACCACATCCATCACTTTACCTTCATCTATTTGTCACCTCCTCAAAAAAACTCAATTAGGCTCATGAGGCACGACTTGCCCCTCACAAAGCCATGCTGACTATCCCTAATAAGACTATGCTTTTCCAAGTGCTCGTAAATTCTGTCCCAAAGAATCTTCTCCAATAGCTTGTCCACCACTGACGTAAGACTCACTGGTCTAAAATTCCCTGGATTATCTCTATTACATTTCTTGAACAAGGGAACATTTGCAATCTTCCAATCCTCTAGAACCATTCCTATGGCCAGGGAGGATGCAGCTATCATCATCAACGCCCCAGCAATCTCTTCCCTCACTTCCCATAGTGACCTTGGGCATATCCTGTCCAGCCCCGAGGAATTATCTATCCTAATGTTTTGAAGAAGCTCCAACACTACCTCTTTCTTAACCTTGACATGCTCCAGCACATTAGCTTGTTCTACTCTAACCTCACTTTCGTCAGAGTCGCTCTCCCAAATGAACACTGAAGCAAAGTATTCATTAAGGACTTCCCCTACCTCCTCCACCTCCAGGAATGTTTCGCCATTTATGCCTGAGTGATCCTACCCTCGCTCTAGTCATCCTCCTCTTCTTCACGTTTGTGCAGAATGTCCTGGGGTTTTTCTTAATTCTACTCACCAAGGCCTTCTCATTCCCCTTCTAGCTCTCCTAAGTACCACCTTAAGCTACCTGAGAATTCTCAAGAGCCCTGCCTGATTTTTGCTTTCTAAACCTTGTATGGTTCCTTCTTCCTCTTGACTAAATGTTTCACCTCTCTTGTCAACTGTGGTTCCTTTACCCTGCCATCCTTTCCCTGTCTCAGTGGGACAAACCTATCCAGAGCCTCATGCAAATATTCCCTTAACAACCTCTGCATTTCTGCTGTGCATTTCCTTGAGAGCATCTTCTCAATTTATGCTCCCACAGTCCTGCCTAATAGCATCATAATTCCCCCTCCCCCAATTAAATACTTTTCCATATCGTCTGCTCCTATCCTTATCCATGGCTATACTAAAGGTCAGGGAATTGTGGTCACTATCTCCGAAATGCTCGCCCACTGAAAGGTCTGTCACTTGACCAGGTTCATTGCCTAGTACTAGATCCGGTATGACCTCTCCTCTAGTGAGCCTAACAAATTCTGTCCCATCAAAACCTTTTGCACTAAGGAGGTGACAATCAATATCAGGGAAGTTGACAACAACCCTGTTATTTTTGCACCTTTCCACAATCTACCTACTTACCTGTTCCTCAGTGTCCCGGTGGCTATGGGGGGCCAATAGAATACTCCCAGTGGAATGATTGCCCCCTTCCTGTTTCTGACTTATACCCACACTGATTCAGTGCACAATCCCTCCACGACGTCCTACCTTTCTGCAGCTGTGACACTATCCCTGATTAGCAATGCCACTCCCCCCTCTTACCTCCCTCCCTATCACTTTTGAAACATTTAAACCCTGGAACATAAAGCAGCCAATCCTGCTCTTGCGACAGCCAAGTCTCTGTAATGGCCACAACATCGTAATTCCACGTACGTATCCGTGCTTTTGAGTTCATCACCCTTATTCTTAATACTTCTTGCATTAAAGTAAGCACATTTCAACCCATCCAACTGACTGTGTTTATGCCCTATCCACTGCCTATCCTTCCTCACAGTCTCTCTGCACATTGCATCCACCTTTACACCAACTGCTCCATCATCTGACCTAACACTCTGGTTCCCATCCCCTGTCAACCTAGTTTAAACCCTCCCCAGCAGCTCCAGCAAACCTGCCAACAAGGACATTGGTCCCTCTCAAGTTCCATTGTAACCCATCCCTTGCATCAGCTCCAGATCTCTTGCCAATCACCTGAAATATTTGTTCACTGGTCCTTGAGCTATCCAATAATGGAAACAGTTCATCTCAATTTAACCTATTTAATCCCATCAGGCAGCAAAGAGCAAAGTGAATAGCTGTTGGCATAAAGTCAAGAAGAGAGAAGTGGTAAAGGATATTCAGGGAGGCATAATTTTGTAAGTACAGTTCAACAAATATCAGTGCTGGAATCTCTTCACAATTTTTATAAATACATCAGAATAAAATTGGGGGAGTATTCCAGATTCAGGAGGATAACAACAAATGGCGGATGGAATTTAACTCTGACAAGTGCAAAGTGATGCATTTTGGGAAGTTAAACCAGGCAAGACATACAAAGTGAACGACAGGGCCCCGGGGAGTGTTGTTAAACAGAGACTTAGAGGAACAAGTACATCATTCCCTGAAGGTGGTGACACAGTGGTGAAGAAGGTGTATAGCACACTTGCCTTCATTGGTCAAAGCAGTGAATACCAGAGTTTGGATATCATATTGCATCTGTACAAGATGTTGGTGAGAATGCGCTTGGAGTATTTTGAGCAGTTCTGGTCGCCATGCTACAGGAAGGACGTGATTAAGCTTGAGAGAGTGCAGGAAAGATTCACGAGGATGCTGCTTGGACTCCCTTGAGTTATGAGGAGAGATGTTGCAGGCTGGGACTGGTGCCCTGAAGCAAAGGAGGCTGAAAGGTGACCTTGTAGAGGTTTATAAAATCATGAGGGGCATAGATAAGGTGGATGGTCACATTCTTTCTAGGGGGCTCTAAAACTAGAGGGCATAGGTTTAAGTTGAGAGGTAAAAGATTTAAAGGGGACCTGAGGGGCAAGTTTTTCACACAGGGTGAAGTGTGGAAATGGAAAAAACTGCCAGAGGAAGTGGTAGACATGGGTACAATTGCAGTGTTTAAAATACATGTTTAGACAGTTACATGCATTGGAAAGGAGTAGAGAGTTAAGGGCCAAATGTAGGCAAGTGGGATGAGCTGAGGAAGGCACCTTGGTTGGCATGGACAAGTTAGCTGAAGGGCCAGTTTTGAGTGTAAATTTTGACCTCCATTGCTTCTAGCTTACCATCACTGAAGGAATACTTCAAAAAAACATTGGCGTGCATATTATCACCATCTGAGGTTAAAAATGAGAGATGAGTAAATGTTTACGTTATGCGACTGATTTTATTAAAAAAAAACTTTTGCTGAATAGGTGGCTGGAGCTTGCCTGCTGACAGCAGATATGTGACACTAACTGGCACAATCACCCGGGGGAAGAAGAAGGGACAGATGGTGGATATCCATGTGACACTAACAGAGAAGGAGCTCCAGGAACTAGCCAAGTCCAAGGAGACCCCACAGCCAGAGGAAGAAAGGAAGAAACAGCCATGTGATGTTGGACTATACTGGGGTCCTCATGTTGTGTTCTGGAGCCTGCTATGTTCTCCAGTGGTCTTCCTGTTGTCTTTTGTCATGTCCTTTTACTATGGAACCATCACCTGGTATAACATTTTCTTGGTTTACAATGAAGAACGCACCTTTTGGCATAAGATTACAATTTGCCCCTTTCTAATTGTTTTTTATCCAGTTCTAATTGTGGCAGTGTCATTGTCCATCAGTGTATACACAGCCATAACACAAATTTCCTGGTCATTTGCTGAGTGGTGGCTGGCAGTGCGGGACTTGGAGAAGGGCTTCTGTGGCTGGCTGTCTGGAAAACTTGGACTGGAGGATTGCTCCCCGTATAGCGTTGTAGAGCTACTTGAGTCTGACAATGTTTCAGGTAGCTTGTCAGGGAAACCAGCACCAGCAGGAGAGCAAACTTCTGCTGTTTAGCCGGTGCTTAAAGAAGGAAGCTTCCTCATGAAGCTGCTGAAGATTATGAGAAGAAACAAAATGAATGCAGAATATTCCCTTCAATTCAGACTTTGCTTGGAATTACTTTTAGATTACATGCATGTGACTAATTTGAACTATTTATACATTTGCAAGACTCGTCTGAGTTAAATCACAGTGAGCCTAATACCCGAGTTGTCATTTCCCTCTAATATGCAGTTCAATGAAACAAACTATCTCCCCTAGTCGGAACTGTGCCTTTCTTACAAATAACCTTCACCATGGAAGGAAGGTGTAAATGATGGTTTGGGGACAGATTGAAATTATGGGCATTGGACACTATTTATTTATTTATTTATTTTAACATTGATAATCTGAGTGCTTACCATTTTTTTAAATGTAGCTTAGATATCTTTTAGCACTCTCAAGTAAAACATAAATGAACATTGTTTACTGTTTAATTGATAAAAGGCTTCAGTCAATACTGCAAGTTAAGTATACAGTGTTCGGTACATGCTCTAAGACAAATTTAAGGGAGATTTAACATCTGTTGCACTATCATTTTATTTCACGTTGATCTGGATATATCAGCAGGATGAAAAATGGGCATGTCCAGTGACAGATTTTGTATGGTTTCTGTAAATATAATAAGGTAAAGATTTGCAATACCATTCATATGCAACCTCAAAGCCTTGAACATTCAAACTCTGGCACTGAGCATTTTGGATCATTTTTATACATTAAAAGTATCATGTATGTATTAACTGTTAATTAATTTCATTCATGTCATTGGATAACAGATCATGGAGTTGTCACAAACCAGCAACAAAAGAAACACACTGAGCATGATTCAGTGTTAAAAACTATTTTATTAATCACTACTTATGATAATACGTAAAATAAAAGTAAAAATGTTAGTATGTTAGAATTCAAAAATGTTAAACCTCGAACGTTAACCCCAAAACTAAACTCTTCGTGTGTGTGTGTGTGACAAAGTCCAAAACTCCCAGTTCCGGAATGGTTCTTAAAGTTCAGTTCCGCAAGCCATAAGGTGAAACATGAGCAAGGGCTTCTTCAACAACCACCGTTGTCTGAAGATAAGATGTAGATGTAGAAAAACAGAGAGAGAGTACATACGAAATCCAAATGTTCCACGATGGAACCCAAACGACACTTCAGTGTTTACTCGGTAGTGACTTCCTCACCCCGAAAAGCATCCGAACCGTGGTCGTCCACACACAAATACCTGTTTCCTTCTACAGGTCAGCAACAAAGTGAACTCCACCGGATTACTTCCAACTTCCATACATGGATTTCAGTGGCAAACACAGTTATTATTTCTCATCCATCGATAGAGAAAACAAGCAGGCTGGTGTCTCTCTCCCTTCTCTCTCTCTCCTTCTTACTTCTTCAACGACGTCATTACGTCCTTTATCTTCTATTGACGTAAGCATGCCCCACACACATACACACACACTCTCTATCTTAAAGGGACTTTCACTGAGTTCATAACAGAGTAAAGACAACAGCATGTACATAGAAGCTTCATTCATATACTATCAAAGCTTGATTTGGGTTTAATTTGATAATACATCACAGAAATTAAAGTCTGGCATAGTTACCTTCCACCACACTAGGTAAGTCATCAGCCCTAAGATTCTGTAAAATTATATTACTTGTTGCTTGCTAAATTATAAAGGCAAGGTGACAGGAAGTATCTATTTCTCTCAGTAGAGAGGTTGATAACAAGTGGACAGAGACTTAAGATCATCTGTAAATTTTTTAATGGGATTTGATGAAAGTTCATTTACATCTGATGAGTGGTGAAGATTTAGCACTCTCTGCCTGGAAGAGTGGTGAAGGCAGAAACTCATCACATTTGAAACATTGGAGAAATATAGGACTGAAGATATCTAGATGAAAAACACAATGATGCTCGAGGAACTCAGCAGGCCAGGCAGCATCTGTGGAGAAAAGCAGGCGGTCAACGTTTCGGGTCAGGACCCTTGCAGGTTCATCCAGGAATGTTTTAAACAGTTAGACATAACCAACAAAGCTGTGGGTTGAGAATTAAGAAATGAGAGTAACCTAACTTTGGCCAGCATGGATCTGATGTGCTCATTAACCTTCCCTGCTGTATTTTTTTTGTAATTGAATTTTGGGATCTGGGTGTTGCTGGTAAAGCCACCATTTAGTTCCCATCCTGAATTACCCTTGAGAAGGTGATGGTGAGTTTCTACATTGAAATGCTACATTCCTCTGGCACTTGCACAGTGTTGTTGGGGAGGGGACTCTGGGATTTAGGCCCAACAGCAAATAATCATGGCATCATATGATGATATAATCCATTATAATAAATTAATGATGGCATTGAGAAGAGGGGTGGTGAATACAGGACTGAAGGTGTTATATTTGAATGCACTCAGTAAATGAAACAAGGTAGATGAGCTTATAGCACAGTTAGAAATTGGCACTTTGTAGCCATCACAAAAGTGGCTGAAAGAAGATAACATCCAAGGATACACGTCCTATCAAAAAGACAGACAGGTGGGAAGAGGGAGTGAAATCGCTCTGTTGGTAAAAAATGAATTCAAATCCTTAGCAAGAAGTGATATAGGATCAGAAGATGTAGAATCCTTGTGGGTAGAGTTAAGAAACTGCAAGAGTAAAAAGACCCTGATGGGAGTTATACACAGGCCTCTGAATAGTTGCCAGGATGTTGGGTACAAATTACAACAAGAGATTAAAAAAAGGCAGGTAAGAGAGGCAATGTTTCAGTGGTCATGGGGGACTTTGATATGCAGATAGACTGGGAAAATCAGGTTGGCACTGGATCCCAAGAGGGAATTTGTAGAATGCTTACGAGATGACTTTTTAGAGCAGCTTGTGGTCGAGCCTACCAGTAGCTGAAGAGATTGTGGAGGCATTGGGAGTGATCTTTCAAGAATCATTTGGTTCAGGAATGGTTCCAGAGGACTGGAAAATCACAAATGTCACCCCACTCTTTAAGAAGGGAGCAAGGCAAAAGACAGCACATTATAGGCCGGTTCACCTGACTTCAGTGTTTGCTAAGATTTTAGAGTCCATTATTAAGGATGAGGTTTTGGGGTACTTGGAAGCACATGATGAAATAGGCTGAAGTCAGCATGGTTTCCTTCCGGGGAAATCTTGCCTGAAAAATCTGTTGGAATTTTTTGAGAAAGTAACAGGCAAGGTAGATTAAGGTGAGTCAGTGGATGTTCACTTGGATTTTCAAAGGCCTTTGACAAGGTGCCACACATGAGGCTGCTAAACAAGATAGGAGCCCATGGTATTACAGGAGAGGTACTAGCATGGATAGAAGATTGGCTGACTGGCAGAAGGCAAAGAGTGGGAATAAAGGGGGTCTTTTCTGGTTGGCCACCAGTTACTAGTGGTGTTCCTCAGGGGTCAGTGTTAGGTCCGCTACTTTTCATGTTATATGTTAATCATCTGGATGATGGACTTAATAGCTTTGTGGCCAAGTTTGCGGATGATACAAAGATAGGTGGAGGGGCAGGTGGTATTGAGGAAACAGAGATCTGCAGAAGGACTTGGACAGGTTGGGAGAATGGACAAAGAAGTGGCATATGGAATACAGCATAGAGAAGTGTATGGTCATGCACTTTGGTAGAAGGAATAAAGGTGTAGACTTTTTTAAATGGGAAGAGAATTCAGAAATCGGAGATGCAAAGGGGCTTGGGGGTCCTAGTGAAGGATTCCCTAAAGGTTAACTTGCAGGTTGAGTCAGTAGTAAGGAAGGCAAATGCAATGTTGGCATTAATTTCGAAAGGACTAGAATATAAAAGCAAGCATGTAATGCTGAGGCTTTATAAGTTGTTGGTCAGACCACATTTGGAGTATTGTGAGTAGTTCTAGGCTGCAGATCTAAGGAAGGATGTGCTGGCATTGGAGATGGCCCAGAGGAGGTTTATGAGAATGATTCTGGAAGTGAAAGGGTTAATTTTGAGGAGCGTTTGATGGCTCTGGGCCTGTACTTGCTGGAGTTTAGAAGAAAGAGAGGAGATCTCATTGAAATCTACTGAATATTGAAAGGCTTGGATAGAGTGCATGTGGAGAGGATGTTTCCAGTGGTGGAGAGTCTCGGACCAGAGGGCACCACCTCAGAATAAAAGGACATCCCTATTGAACTGAGATGAGGAGGAATTTTTTTCCAGAGTGTGGTAAATCTGTGGAATTCATTGCCACAGATGGCTGTGGAGGCCAAGTCACTGGATATATTTAAAGCAGGGGTTGGCAGGTTCTTGATTCTTGAATGGGAGAAGGCAGGAGAATGGGGTTGAGAGGGAAAAAAATAAAACAGCCATCATGGAATGGCAGAGCAGACTCAATTGGCTGAATGGCCCAATTCTGCTCCTATGTCTTATGGTCTTATACGTCCAAGTCAAGATGACGCTGGTCGTGGTGTTGCACCTGCTGCCCTTGGCCTTGTGGTAAGGTTCAGCAGTTTGGGCGGTGCTGTCGGAGGAGTTAGGGTGAGTAACTGAAGTGCATTTTGTGGAAGATACACACTGCAGTCACTGCCATTAATGGAGAGAATGAATGTTCAGAATGGTTCAAGGAGTATTGGTCATACAGACTGCTTTGTCCCGGATGGTGCCAAGTTTCTTGATGGTTGTGGCACTGTATTTATCCAGACTGGTGAAGAGTATTCCATCACACTCCTGACTTGTGTCTTGTGGATCGTAGCAACTCCTTGGAATCTCAGGAGATGAGTCACTCACTGCAGAATACCCAGCATCTGACTCTGGTGGAGGCAGGAATTCTCACAAGCATTTAAAGAGGATCTGAACAAGCACTTAAATTGCCCAGACACAAAGTTGAAGACCAAGTACTTGTAAATGGGATTAGTATCAATAGATGCTTCCCCTTCTGTCATAAGGTCATCCAAATATTTAGCTCAAAAAGCTCTCCTGAATGCACTTTAAAAATTCTAACCTGGATAATCCTTTAACACTTCAGCAATCTCAGTTAACACGGAAGAAATTGAATTTCTCTACTCCTGTAATCTTATCGCTTTTGCATCTCTCTGTGATTTGCCTCCATATCTGCTCTTCTATATCCAACCAACTAACAGGAGGCCTGTAGCACACCCCCAGCAAAGTGATTTCCCTTTTTTATTTCTCTACACTAAGCTCTACACTAATGGTGTCATTTGAAGACCCTCTCAGACATCCTCTCTCATCTTTACAATGATGGTCTCCACCATAAGATAAGAGATAAGATATCTTTATTGGTCACATGTACATCGAAACACACAGTGAAATGCATTTTTGCGTAGAGTGTTCTGGGGGCAGCCCGCAAGTGTCGCCACGCTTCTGGCACTAACGTAGCATCCCCACATGGTCTGTTGTCTTTTGTTGTGTCTTTTTGCTATGGAACCATCACCTGGTACAACATTTTCTTGGTTTACAGTGAAGAACGCACCTTCTGGTTACAATTACAATTTTCCCCTTTCTAATTGTTTTTTAACCAGTACTAATTGTGGCAGTGTCATTGTCCAGCAGTGTATACACAGCTGTAACACAAATTTTCTGGTCATTTGCTGAGTGGTGGCTGGCAGTGCGGCACTTGTAGAAGGTGTTCTGTGGATGGCTGGCTGTATAGAAAACTTCTCTGGTTATACCTGAAGCTTCTATACCCTGGACTAACAGTCCTGCACTTCTTGCAACCATTTCAACTATGTATTAATTCTTCAAAACTCAATCATTGTTGGTCATACCTGTTAAAGTAGCTTTCCAATCTACCCTGGTTAACTCACGTCTTATGCCCTTGTAATTTGCTTTGCTCAGATTTCAGACTCCAGGTTCAGATTTAACTTAAACACTTTCAATCTTTACGGAAAGAGGAAGAAACAGTGGTAGAAAGTTAGAGATCAAAAGGAAGACAGAATGAGAGAGGGGAGCAGTAAGAGTTGTAGAGAGAAAAGGGGGAAAGACAATAAAGGAAAGGGAAGAAAGGCATTGGACAACTAAATAGACATGGGAAAGCAGGTCATGTATTGAGGCAGGAATATGTGAGAATTGATGGAAATCATCATGATCCACGATTACCATCAGTAAATATCTGTAGCTCAAGGACCTTTGGCACAGAGTTGATGAATTGGACCCAAGATTGTGTGATGCATCAGGCAGGGGAATTGTCGCCTGATCTCTTTACAATGGTAATCAAAGGCCTTAAATTAAGTATTGCCAACTCCGCAAGTATTATAGAACATAGAACAGTACAGCACAATATAGGTCCTTTGGCCCACAATGTTGTGCTGACCTTCAAACCACACCTAAGTCTATCTAAACCCTTCCTCCTACATATCCCTCTATTTTAAATTCCTCCATATGCTTATCTAGTAATCTCTTGAATTTGACCAATGTACTGGACACAGTAATCTAAATGTGGTCTAACCAGAGTTTTATTGAGCTGCATCATTACCTCGCGGCTCTTAAACTCGATCCCTCAACTTATGAAAGCTAACACCCCATAAGCTTTCTTAACTACCCTATCCACCCGTAAGGCAACTTTCAGGGATCTGTGGATATGGACCCCCCCATCCCTCTACTCCTCCGCACTACCCAGAATCCTGCCATTAACTTTGTACTCTGCCTTGGAATTCGTCCTTCCAAAGTGTACCACCTCACACATCTCCGGATTGAACTCCATCTGCCACTTCTCAGCCCAGCTCTGCGTCCTATCAATCTACACCCTCCACAACACCACCAACTTTTGTGTCATCTGCAAACTTGCCAACCCACCCTTCTACCCCCTCATCCAAGTCATTAATAAAAATCACGAAAAGTAGAGGTCCCAGAACTGATCCTTGTGGGACACCACTAGTCACAGCCCTCCAATCTGAATGCACTCCCTCCACCACAACCCTCTGCTTTCTACAGGCAAACTAATTCTGAATCCACACAGCCAAGCCTCCCTGGATCCCATGCCATCTGATCTTCTGAAGAAGCTTACCATGTGGAACCTTGTCAAATGCCTTACTAAAATCCATGTAGACCACATCTACTGCACTACCCTCATCAATCTGTCTGGTCACCTGCTCAAAGAACACTATCAGGCTTGTGAGACATGATCTGCCCTTCACAAAGCCATGCTGGCTGTCCCTGATCAGACCACGATTCTCCAAATGCCCATAGATCTTATCTCTAAGAATCCAGTTGTCACTCCTGTTACTGCTAATGTAGACAAATGCAGCTGCAATGGGTTGATGGAGGATGATGTCAAGTGGGCTTAACCCTCACATGTAATATCTTTTTTAATATGCTTGCTTTTCTCTGCAGGTTAGGCTCCATCTGTGGGAAGAGAAACAGAATTAACATTTCAGGTCAAAGATCCTTCATCAGAAGTGGGAAGGTGCAATGAAAAACTTACTTGCAGCAGCATCACAGGGACATCGTACTATATAAACAGAATTCACAAGAAAAACATCAATTAAACATAAATTATATACAATTTTTACAAGAAACAACACAATGAGAACAAAAAAACAAAGCCCATTTTAGTGCAAAGTAATCATAGAGCTAATACCATAGAGTTGCAAAGCTGCAGTGATTAGGGTTTTGCCAGTTGGTTGAAGGGAAGTAGCTGTTCTTGAACCTAGTGCGGGACAAAAAAAGCTACAGGGAGGGTGGGGAAGGCATATGTCTCTGATACGGTAAAACTGGGGTGATCAAGGGAATAAGCTGTACATAGAGTTATTTGGTAAATGAGTGAATAGGAGCAGTTAGAGAGTTGGAACTTAGACAAAATACTAGCTGGTCAGAATTCAGGATCAACATGTTCCTATCAGAAAGAAAGATAAGGATGGCAAGTTAAGGGAACCTTGGATGACAACAGATGATGCAAATTTAGTCAAAAAGGAAAAAGAAGCATATGAAAGGTTAAGGAAGCTGAAATCAGAGAGGGCCTTTGAGGAATATAAAGGAAACAGGAGAGAACTTAAACAGAGAATTAGGAGGGCTAAAAGAAAGCATGAAATGTCTTTGGCAAATAGGATTAAAGAGAATTTTAAGGCATTTTATACATGCATGAAAAGCATGTACATAACCACTCAAGTTTTTTTATACAGAGTGTGGTAGGTGCCTGGAATCCAGGTGTAGTGGTTGAAGCAGATACGATATTGGCATTTAAGAGGCGCTTCGACAGATGAACATGCAGGGATTGGAGGGATATGGATCATGTATAGGCAGAAGAGATTTTGTTTAATTTGGCATTGTGTTCAATCATGGGCCGAAGGGCTTGCTCCTGTGCTGTACTGTTCCATGTAACGGCAGATAATGAGAGTAGTGTGGAGCATGCTAATGTGCTAGGGCATTTTTAGATCAAGAAGGAGGTGATACTCAGTCTTTTGAAGAGCATCAAGGTGTATGTCCCCAGGGCCTGATGGAATATATCCCAAGTAATTGAAAGAGGCAAGACAGAAGATTGCTGGGGCCATGACGAAGATCTTTGTGTCCTCATGAGCAATAGGGGAGGTCCTGGAGGACTGAAGAGTAGCCAGTGTTGTTCCTTTGTTCAAAAAAGTGAAATAGGAATAATTCAGGAAATTATAGGCTGGTGAGCCTCACATCAGTGGAAGGGAAGCTACTGGAGGGAATTCTTAAGGACAGGATTTATGCACATGTGACTTGGGACACTCAGCAAGGCTTTGTGCGGGGCAGGTCATGTCTTACCAACTAGATTAAGTTTTTTGAGAAAGTGATAAAGGTAATTGATGAGGGTAGGGCAGTGGATTTTGTCGACATGGACTTGAGTGTCAGCATTTGACGAGGTGCCTCATAGCAGGCTGATCCAGAAAGTTAAGATGCACAGGATGACTTAATCAAGATGACTTTATAGCTTGGATTCAGAATTGGCTTGCCCATAGAACAAATAGGGTAAAGGTGGAAGCATGTTACCGAGCTGAGGGTCCATGACAGTGGTGTTCCACAGGGATCAGTACTGGGACCTCAGTTAGAGTCATAAAGCAATACAGCATGGATGTAGACCCTTCAGCCCAATGTCCATGCCGAGTACAGCGCCCACCCAATATGTCCCAATTTCCTGCATTTGGCCTATATCCCTCTAAACTTCACCCCTGCATGTACCTATCCAAATGTTTCTTAAGTGATACTGTTGTACCTGTCTCAACCACTTCCACTGGCAGCTCATTCCATATACTCATCACCCTCTGTGTGAAAAAGTTGCCCCTCAGGTCCCTTTTAAATCTTTCCCCTCTCACCCTAAATCTATGCCCCCTAGTTTTGGACTCCCCTACCCTGGGGAAAAGACTGTTACCATCCACCTTTCTATGCCTCCCATAATTTTAAACATTTCTATAAAGTCACTCCTCATTCTCCAATGTTCCAAGGTATAAAGACTGAGCCTGGTCAACCTCTCCCTGTAACTCAGGCCCTCTTGCCCTGGCAAAATCCTTGTAAATTTTTTCTGCACTCTTTTCCTGGATGCTGCCTGGCCTGCTGAGTTCCTCCAGCGTCATAGAACATAGAAAAACTACAGCACAATTCAGGCCCTTCGGCCCACAAAGCTGTGCCGAACATGTCCCTACCCTAGAAATTACTAGGCTTACCCATAGCCCTCTATTTTACTCAGCTCCATGTACCTTTCTAACAGTCTCTTGAAAGACCCTATCGTATCTGCCTCCACCATCGTTTCCGGCAGCCCATTCCACGCACTCACCACTCTCTGAGGAAAAAACTTACCCCTGACATCTCCTCTATATCTGATCCCCAGCACCTTAAACCTATGTCCTCTTGTGGCCACCATTTCAGCCCTGGGGAAAAGCCTCTGACTATCTACCCCATCAATACCTCTCATCATCTTATACACCTCTATCAGGTCCCCGCTCATCCTCCGTCTCTCCAAGGAGAAAAGGCCGAGTTCCCTCAACCTGCTTTCATAAGGCACGCTCCGCATTCCAGGCAGCATCCTTGTAAATCTCCTCTGCACCCTCTCTATGGCTTCCACATCTTTCCTGTAGTGAGGCGACCAGAACTGAGTACAATACTCCAAGTGGCGTCTGACCAGGGACCTATATAGCTGCAACAATACCTCACGGCTCCTAAATTCAATTCCACGATTGATGAAAGACAATACACCATATGCCTTCTTAACCACAGAGTCAACCTGCGCAGCCGCTTTGAGCATCCGATGGACTCGGACCCCAAGATACCTCTGATCCTCCACACTGCCAAGAGTCCTACCATTAATATTATATTCTGCCATCATATTTGACCTACCAAAATGAACCACTTCACACTTATCTGGGTTGAACTGCATCTGCCATTTCTCAGCCCAACTCTGCATCCTATCTGTGTCCCTCTGTAACCTCTGATAGCCCTCCAAACTATCCACAACACCCCCAACTGTGTCATCCACAGACTTACTAACCCACCCCTCCACTTCCTCATCCAGGTCATTTATAAAAATCACAAAGAGTAAGGGTCCCAGTACAGATCCCTGAGGTACACCACTGGTCACCAACCTCCATGCAGAATACGACCCTTCAACAACCACTCTTTGCCTTCTGTGGGCCAGCCAGTTCTGGATCCACACTGCAATGTCCCCTTGGATCCCATGTCTCCTCACCTTCTCCATAAGCCTCGCATGGGGTACCTTATCAAACGCCTTGCTGAAATCCATATACACTACATCTACTGCTCTCCCTTCATCGATGTGCTTAGTCACATCCTCAAAAAATTCAATCAGGCTCATAAGACAGGACCTGCCCTTGACAAAGCCATGCTGACTATTCCTAATCATATGATACCTCTCCAAATGTTCATAAATCCTGCCTCTCAGGATCTTCTCCATCAGCTTACCAACCACTGAGGTGAGACTCAACTGTCTATAATTACCTGGGCTATCCCTACTCCCCTTCTTGAACAAGGGAACAACATCCGCAACCCTCCAATCTTCCTGAACCTCTCCTGTCTCCATCGATGATGCAAGGATCATTGTCAGAGGCTCCGCAATCTCCTCCCTCGCCTCCCACAGCAACCTGGGGTACATCTCATCTGGTCCCGGCGACGTATCTAACTTGATGCTTTCCATAAGTTTCAGCACCACCTCTTTTCTAATATCTACATGCTCAAGCTTTTCAGGCCGCTGCTCATAGTGTTTTTCATCTGGATTCCAGCATCTGCAGTCCTTTGTTTCTCTAAAATAGGTGATATAGTGGACAGTGACGAAGGTTATAAAAAATTATGGGGGGATTTCAATCAGCTGAGTAAGCAAGCTGAGGAATGGCATATGGAGTTTAATTTGGATAAGTGTGAGGTGTTAGATTTTGGAAAGTCAAATCCAGGTAGGACTTTCACAGTGAATGGAAGGGCCCTGGGGAGTGTTGTAGAACAGAAGGACCTTGGAGTTCAAGTACATAGTTCCCTGAAAGTGGAGTCACAGGGAGACAGGACGAAGAAGGCTTTTGGCATGCTGGCCTTCGTCAGTTGGGGCATTGACTAGAGGAGCTGGGGGGCCATGGTGTGGTTGTACAAGATGCCGCTGAAGCCACACTTGGAGTATTGTGTTCACTTTTTCTCTCCCTGCTAAACAAAAGATGTTATTAAACTGGAAAAGGTGCAAGAAAGATTTACAACGATATTCCCAGTATTTCAGGGACTGAGTTATAGGGAGAGGTTGGACAAGCTAGGAATGGAAAGACCCTTAACACTGTTGATGTGCAGAGGGATCTTGGGGTTCAAGTCCATAGATAAGATTTCTTTATTAGTCACATATGCATCGAAACACACAGTGAAATGCACCTTTGGTAGAATGTTCTGGGGGCAGCCCGCAAGTGTCGCCATGCTTCCGGTGCCAACATAGTATGCCGACAACTTCCTAACCCGGACATCTTTGGAATGTGGGAGGAAACCGGAGCACCTGGAGGAAACCCACGCAGTCACGAGGAGAACATACGAACTCATTACAGTCAGCAGCCAGAATTGAACTTGGATTGCTGGTGCTATAATAGCATTACGTTAACTGCTACACTACTGTGCTCCCTGAAAATGGCTACACAGGTTGATAGGGTAGTTAAAAAAAGGTGTATGGCATACTTGCTTTTATTAGTCGAGGATTTGAGATCAAGAGTCGGGAAGTTATTTTACAGCTTTATAAAACTCCAGTTAGGCCATTCTAGAGTATTGCATTCAATTCTGGTCACCCCATTACAGGAGGGATGTTAAGGCTTTGGAGAGGGTGCAGAAGAGGTTTACCAGGATGCTGCCTGGGTTAGAGGACATGTGTGATAAGAAACAGGTTGGACAAACTTGGGTTGTTTATTCTGGAGTGGCAGAGGCTGAGGGGAGACCTGACTGAAGTTTATAAGATTATGAGAGGCATACGTAGATTAGCTAGCCGGTATCTTTCTCGCAGGGTTGAAGTATCTATTAGCAGAGGGCATGCATTTAAGGTGAGAGGGGGTAAATTCAAAGGAGGTGTGCAGGGCAAAGTTTTTTTACACAACACAGAACACAGGACAGGACCTTCGGCCCACAATGTTGTGTCCACATTTTATCCTGCTCTAAGATCTATCTAACCCTTCCATCCCACATAGCCCTCCATTTTTCTATCATTCATGTGCCTATCCAAGAGTCTCTTAAATGTCCATAATGTATCTGCCTCCACCACCTCTGCCGGCAGTGCGTTCCACACACCCACCACTCTCTGGGTAAAAAACTTACCACTGACATCCCCCCTATAGCTACCTCCAATCACCATAAAATTATGCCCCGTGTTAGCCATTTTCAACCTGGGGAAATGTCTCTGACTGTCCACTCGATCTATGTGCCTCTTATTGTCTTGTACACCTCTATCTAATCACCTCTCACCCTCCTTCACTCCAAAGAGAAAAACCCTAGCTCATTCAACCTGTTCTCATAAGACATGCTCTCCAATCCAGGCAACATCCTGGTAAATCTCCTCTGCACCTTCTCCAAAGCTTCCACATCCTTCCTATAATGAGGTGACCAGAACTGAACACAATACTCCAAGTGTGGTGTAACCAGAGTTTTATAGAGCTGCAACATTACCTCACAGCTCTTGAACTCAAAACCCCAACTAACAAAGGGCAACACACCATACATCTTCTTAACATCCCTGTCAACATTGTGGGCCAAAGGGCCTGTTCCTATGCAAGAACCATAGAACCATAGAAAACTACAACACAGAAAACAGGCCATTCGGCCCCTCTAGTCTGTGCTGAAACATTATTCTGCTAGTCCCATTTACCTGCCCCCAGCCCATACCCCTCCAGACCTTTCTTGTCCATGTATCTATCTAATTTACTCTGAAAAGTTAAGTGAGCCCACATTTACCACATCAGATGGCAGCCCATTCCACACCCCCATCACTCTTTGAGTGAAGAAGTTCCCTCTAATGTTCCCCCTAAACCTTTCCCCTTTCACCCTAAAGCCATGTCCTCTCGTACTTATCTCTCCTAATCTAGGTGTAAAGAGCCTACTTGCATTAACTTTCTCTATGCCCCTCATCATTTTGTAAACCTCTATCATATCTCCCCTCATTCTTCTCCGCTCCAAGGTATAAAGACCTAACATGCTCAGTCTTTCCCTGTAACTCAACTCCTGAAGACCCGGCAACATTCTTGTAAATCTCCTCTGCGCTCTTTCAATCTTACTGACATCCTTCCTGTAGTTTGGCGACCAGAACTGCATACAATATTCTAAATTTGGTCTCACCAATGACTTATACAACCTCACCAAAACATTCCAACTCCTATACTCAATACTTTGATTTATAAATGCCAGGATGCCAAAAGCCTTTTTTACAACCCTGTCTTCCTGTGACTCTACTTTCAGGGAATTCTGTATCTGAACTCCCAGATCCCTTTGTTCCTCCGCACTCCTCAGTGCCCTACCATTTACTGTGTATGTCCTCCCTTAATTTGTCCTCCCAAAATGCAACACCTCACACTTGTCTGCATTAAATTCCATCTGCCATTTTCTGGACCATTTTTCCATTTGGTCCAGATCCCTCTGCAAGCTTTGAAAGCCTTCCTCGCTGTCCACTACACCTCCAATCTTAATGTCATCCGCAAACTTACTAATCCAATTTACCACATTATCTTCTAGATCATTGATATATACAACAAACAAGAATGGCCCCAACACAGATCCCTGAGGCACACCACTAGTCACAGGCCTCCAATCTGAGAAACAACCATCACAACCACTCTCTGTCTTCTCCCACTCAGCCAATTTCAAATCCAGTTTACAACCGTTCCATGGATACCCATTGATTGAACCTTCTGAACTAATATCCCATGTGAGACCTTGTCAAAGGCCTTACTAAAGTCCATGTAGACAACATCCACAGCCTTACCTTCATCTACTTTCTTAGTGACCTCCTCAAAAAACTGCACAAGATTCGTTAAACACAATCTACCACGCACAAAGCCATGCTGACTATCCTTCATCAACCCTTCGCTGTCCAAATACTTATATGTCCTATCTCTCACAACACCTTCCAAAAATTTACCCACTACTGATGTTAGGCTCACTGGCCTGTAATTACCTGGTTTACTCTTCGAGCCTTTCTTAAACAATGGAACAACATGAGCTATCCTCCAGTCATCTGCACCGCACCCGTGGCTAAGGACATTTAAAATATATCTGCCAGGGCCCCTGCAATTTCTACACTAGTCTCTCTCAAGGTCTGAGGAAATATCTTGTCAGGCCCGGGGGATTTATCCACCTTTATTCACTGTAAAGCATCAAGTACCTCCTCCTTTTTAATCTCTGTATGTTCCATGACACTTGTGTTTGTTTCCCTTCCTTCCATATCCACGCTGCCAGTTTTCTGAGTAAATACTGATGCAAAAAAACTGTTTAAGACCTCCCCCATCTCCTGAGACTCCACACATATACGACCACTCTGATCTTCTAGGGGACCAATTCTGTCTCTTACTATCATTTTGCTCTTAATATACCTGTAGAAACCCTTTGGGTTTACCTTCACATTAGCTGCCAAAGCAGCCGCAGGTCTTCTTTTTGCCTTCCTGATTTCCTTTTTCAGTATTTTCTTACATTTCCTATACTCTTCAAGTACATCATCCGTTCCGAGTTGCCTATACCTGCTATACACCTCTTTCTTTTTCTTAACCAGCTCACCAATATCCCTTGAAAACCAAGGTTCCCTCTGCTTGTTACCCTTTCCTTTAATCCTGACAGGGACATACAAACTCTGCACTCTCAAAATTTCGTCTTTGAAGGCTTTCCATTTACTGAGCACATCCTTGCCAGAAAATAACTTATCCCAATCCACCCTACCTAGATCCTTTCTCATTTCCACAAAATTGGCCTTTCTCCAATTTAGAACCTCCACTCGAGGACCAGACCTATCCTTATCCATAATTATCTTGAAACTAATTGCATTATGGTCACTGGACCCAAAATGTTCACCTACACATACTTCTGTCACCTGACCTGCCTTGTTCCCTAATAGGAGATCAAGTATTGCATTGTCTCTCGTTGGTCCCTCTACATACTGATTTAGAAAACCTTCCTGAACACATTTGACAAATTCCAAGCCATCCAGCCCTTTCACAGTGTGGGAGTCCTAGTCAATATGTGGAAAGTTAAAATCTCCTACTATCACAACTTTCTGTTTCTTACATCGGTCTGCTATCTCCCTACAGATTTGTTCCCCCAATTCTCTCTGGGCAGTCTATAATACAACCCTATTAGTGTGGCCACAGCTTTCCTGTTCCTCAGCTCCACCCATATGGCCTCTGTAGACGAGCCCTCCAGGTTGTCCTGTCTACGCACAGCCGTGATCTGTTCCCTGACCAGTAATGCCACTCCTCCCCCTTTCATCCCTCCCCCTCTATCTCGTCTGAAACAACGGAAGCCCGGAACATTAAGCTGCCAGTCCTGCCCCCCCTTCAACCATGTCTCACTAATAGCAATAACATCGTACTCGCACGTGCCAATCCACGCCCTAAGCTCATCTGCTTTACCTACAATACTCCTTGCATTGAAATAGATGCACCTGAGAACATTACTATCATATACAAACCTTTGATTTCTGTCCATACCTGCAGACCTTGCACGATCATTTTCCTCCTCACTTTCTTCTCTAACACTCTGGTTCCCCTCCCCCTGCAAATCTACTTTAAACCCACCGGAGCAGCACTAGCAAACCTACCCGCAAGTACCTTAGTCCCCTTCCAGTTCAGGTGTAAATCGTCCCTTCGGAACAGATCCCACCTTCCCTGGAACAAAGCCCAATTATCCAGAAACCTGAAGGCCTCCCTCCTTCACCAATTCTTTAGCCACATATTTAGCTGCATGATCCTTCTATTTCTAGCCTCACTAGCACGTGGCACTGGTAGCAATCCTGAGATTGCAACCTTGGAGGTCCTGTCTTTTAACTTTGCACCTAATTCCCTAAACTATCTTTGCAGGACCTCCTCCTTCTTCCTATGCACGTCATTGGTCCCAACATGGACCACGACATCTGGCTGCTCACCCTCCCTCCTGAGAATATCAAGAACTCGATCTGAGATATCACGGACCCTGACACCAGGGAGGCAACAGACCATCCGGGATTCTCGATCTCTCCCACAGAATCTCCTATCTGTCCCCCTAACTATCGAATCCCCTATCACTACTGCTCTCCTCTTTACCCTCCCTCCTTTCTGAGATGAGGGTCCCATCTCAGTGCCAGAGACTCGACCACTACAACTTGTCCCTGGTAGGTCGTCCCCTTCAGCAGTATCCAGAACAATATACTTATTGTTCTTTCTTTTTCAATCTTTTTATTAGTTTTCAGATTAATACAGATTGATATATATCATCAATATTTGTACATGTAATACAAAGAGATCAGGATAACAATCATAGCATATGTAATCATAAAGAACAATAAAATATAAAAAAAATCTGTAGACCCAACGATCTCTTAGTAAATGAATATAATATAAAATAAAGGAAAGAAAAAGATTTATTATATAAATTTAACAAAAAAAACCCAAATCAATAAAAAAATTATAAACAATATAAACTAAACAAAAAAAAACAAACAACAAAAAAAAAGATAAAAAATAACTGGGCTAAAATTTCTCAGTAGAAACAGAGCAATATTATGTCGTCAAGTCCATTCCTCCAAGTTGGAAAGTTATTGAAAGGGGAACTACATCATGTGAAAATATTGAATAAATGGACTCCAAATATCTTCAAATTTAAGCGAAGGATCAACAGTACCACTCCTAATTTTTTCCAAGTTTAAACATGATATAGTTTGAGAAAACCATTGAAAAGTAGTAGGGGGTATTGGATCCTTCCATTTAAGCAAAATTGATCGTTTGGCCATTAATGTAACAAAAGCAATCATACGGTTAGTGGAAGCAGATAAATGGCCAGACTCTATCCTTGGTAATCCAAAAATTGCAGTGATAGGGTGAGGTTGTAAATCAATCTTCAATACGTTTGAAATAATGTTAAAAATGTCTTTCCAATATTTTTCCAGAAGAGGACAGGACCAAAACATATGTGTCAAAGAAGCCACATTCGATTTACATCTATCACATATAGGATTTATATGGTTATAAAAACGAGCTAACTTATCTTTGGACATATGGGTCCTGTGGACTACCTTAAACTGTATCAACGAGTGTCTGGCACACATTGAAGATGTGTTGACTAAATGAAGAATTTTCTTCCAAGTCTCTATAGGTGAAGATGTCTGGAGTTCACTTTCCCATTCATTCTTAATTTTGTCTAATGATTCTAGACGTATTTTCATAATTAAATCATAAATTATTGCTATCAAGCCCTTCTGATAAGGATTAAGACCTAAAATTTTTTCTGTAGTTTCAATTTTGTAAGGTGTTGGAAAAAAGTGTATAGTAGTTTTTAAAAAATTTCTAATCTGCAAATATCGAAAGAAGTGTGATCTAGGCAAATTATATTTATCAGACAATTGTTCAAAAGATGAAAAACAGTTATCAATGAATAGATCCCGAAAACATACTATTCCCTTCCTTTTCCATATGGAAAAAGCTGAGTCAACTCTAGATGGATGAAAGAAAAAATTAGATTGAATGGGACTTGACAAATTAAATTTATTCAGTCCAAAAAATTTACAAAATTGAAACCATATTCGTATTGTATGTTTGACAATTGGGTTAGTCGTATGTTTCTTAACTTGGTAAGTGCAAAAGGGAGTGACGCACATAAAATAGAAACTAATGAAAAGTCAAGAACTGATTGGTGCTTAAGGCATACCCATTTTGGGCATTGAATTACATCAGAATCTTGTAACCAAAAAATTAAATATCTAATATTAATTGCCCAACAGTATTTTGTCACAAACCAGCAACAAAAGAAACACACTGAGCATGATTTAGTGTTAAAAACTATTTTATTAATCACTACTTATGATAATACATAAAATAAAAGTAAAAATGCTAGTATGTTAGAATTCAAAAATGTTAAACCTCGAACGTTAACCCCAAAACTAAACTCGTCGTGTGTGTGTGTGTGACAAAGTCCAAAACTCCCAGTTCCGGAATGGTTCTTAAAGTTCAGTTCCGCAAGCCATAAGGTGAAACATGAGCAAGGGCTTCTTCAACAACCACCGTTGTCTGAAGATAAGACGTAGACGTAGAGAAACATAGAGAGAGTAAATACGAAATCCAAATGTTCCACGATGGAACCCAAACGACACTTCAGTGTTTACTCGGTAGTGACTTCCTCACCCCGAAAAGCATCCGAATCGTGGTCGTCCACACACAAGTACCTGTTTCCTTCTACAGGTCAGCAACAAAGTGAACTCCACCAGATTACTTCCAACTTCCATACATGGATTTCAGTGGCAAACACAGTTATTGTTTCTCATCCATCGACAGAGAAAACAAGCAGGCTGGTGTCTCTCTCCCTTCTCTCTCTCTCTTCTTCTTCTTCTCCTTCTGACTTCTTCAACAACGTCATTACGTCCTTTATCTTCTATTGACGTAAGCACGCCCCACACACACATACATACACACTCTCTATCTTAAAGGGACTTTCACTGAGTCCGTAACAATAATCTAAAGTTAGGCAAGGCCAAACCACCATCCTTTTTTAATTTTTGTAAATACTTCTTACTTAACCTTGGGTTTTTATTCTGCCAAATATATGAAAGAATTTTAGATTCAATAGTGTCAAAAAAAGATTTCGGGACAAAAGTTGGAATCGCTTGAAATAAATATAAAAATTTTGGTAAAATATTCATCTTAATCGTATTAATTCGGCCTACCAATGATAAAGACAGTGGAGACCACTTAGTAAATAATTGTTTAACATGGTCAATTAAAGGCAATAGATTAGCTTTAAATAAGTCCTTGTAGTGGTTGCTACCGCGGAATAAAACAAGACTCTACTCAGAGGATTGCCAAACAGAACTGGTTTATTTTCCCGCCTTCCGCGGGCCCTTTAAGGGAGAATGTTCCCGCCCAAAAAAACAGCAATGACATAAGTCCTACGTCATCAGGACTTTGCCGCGCGCGGGTTCTCCCCGTCGCTCGGAAAGACGAGGCCCGCCGCCATCTTGGGCCTCGTCGCTCCGACGCCGCGCGACCCGACTGCCGAGCCGGTTCGCCCAACTAGACGGTGAGTCGCCACATCCTTATGTTTCTTGGTAATTTTAACACCTAAATACATAAAATAGTCAGTTACCAATCTAAGAGGTAATTGGCTATAAATTGGAGTTTGCATATTCAAAGGAAAAAATTCACTCTTATTAAGATTTAATCTATAGCCAGAAAAAACACTAAACTGATCTAGTAGTGATAGTACTGCGGGGATAGATTCGTCCGGATTAAAAATATAAAGTAACAGGTCATCGGCATAGAGAGATATCTTATGAATCTTCTGTCCGCGAGTAATGCCACATACATTTGAAGAGTCCCAAAGTGCAATAGCCAAGGGTTCTAAAGCAATATCAAATAATAAAGGGCTTAATGGGCAACCTTGTCTAGTACCTGGAAAAAGCCTAAACAAAGGAGATCTTTGATTATTAGTAAGTATTGAAGCCATAGGTGTATAATAAATCATTTTAATCACAGATATAAATTTAGGGCTAAAATTAAATTTTTGAAGTGTAGTGAATAGATATTCCCATTCGACTCTGTCAAATGCCTTTTCAGCATCTAGTGAAATAACACATTCTGGAATTTGGGATGAAGGGGTATATATAATATTCATTAATCTCCTGATATTAAAATGTAAATAATGATTCTGAATAAATCCTGTCTGGTCTTCAGACACGAGAACCTTTTCCACTCTTAAAGGCCAATATTTTGGAAAATATTTTTGAACCTACATTTAATAAAGAAATAGGTCTATAAGATGCACAATCAGTGGGATCTTTATCCTTTTTAAGAATTAAAGAAATAGTTGCTTCATAGAAAGATTGTGGTAGTTTAACCACTGATAGGACATCTTTAAAAATTTTGGCTAACCAGGGAACAAGAATATCAGAAAAGGATTTTAAAAATTCAGCTGTATATCCATCAGGGCCGGGTGCTTTACCCGAGTTCATTGAAAATATTACTTTCTTTATTTCTTCCTCCGAAATGGGAGCATCTAATGTAGAACGTTCATTTAAAGATAGTTGGGGAATCTTCAGATCTCTTAAAAATTCATACGTTGATGTAGGATCCTCAGGGGATTCTGATTAGTATAAAGAAGAATAAAATTCTTGACAGGATTTGTTGATTTGAACAGGATCTAGTTATTGTAGATGGGAACGGCCACAAGGTTGCTCTGCTCCTTCTGCCTAATCCCCTTCCCTTTCCTAACAGTCACCCAGCTACCTGCCTCCTGACTTTTAGGTGTAACTATCTCCCTGAAACTCCTCTATCTATGTCTGCCTCCACCTCCCGAATGATCCGAAGTTCATCCAGCTCCAGCTCCAGTTCCCTAACACCGTTTGCCAGGAGTTGCAGCTGGATGCACCTTTTTGCTCATGCTGTACTGCTCTATGTTCTATGATCTTATAGAGGTGTACATAATCATGAAGACCATAGGTGAATGTCTTTTTCCAAGGGTTGGGGAACAAAAAACTATAGAGCATAGGTTTAAAGTAAGAGGGGAACTTGAGGGGTAACTTTTTTACACAAAGGGTGGTATGTATGTGGAATGAACTGCCAGAGGAAGTGGTTGAGGCAAGTAAAATAAAAGACAGTTGGACACGTGCATGAATAGGAAAGTTTGTAAGGTTATGGGCCAAATGCTGGCAAATGGGAGTTGCTTGGATGGGGCATCTTGGTCGGCATGGACCAGTTGGACCGATGGGCCTATTTCTGTGCTGTTTCACTCTTTGACTCCATGACCTGGATGAAAATGTAGATGGGTGAGTTAGTAAGGACAAAGGAGGGAACTTATGCCTGTGAGGGGCAGGTCATTCCTCATGAGCCTAACTTAGTTTTTCAAAGTGGTGACAAAACAAATTGGTGAAAGTAGAGCAGTGGATGTGGTGTAGTTGGACTTTAGTAAGGGGTTTGACAAGGTTCCCCATGGTAGGCTCATCCAGAAAGTCATGAAGCATGGGATCCATGGAGACTTGTCTACAGATTCTGAACTGTCTTGCCCACACAAGGCAGAGGGTGGTGGTCGATGGAGCATATTCTGCCTGGAGGTCGGTGACCAGTGCTGTTCTGCAAGGATCTGTTCTGGGTCCCCTGCTCTTTATGATTTGTATAAATGACTTGGATGAGGATGTGGAAGGGTGGGTGAGTAAGTTTGCTGATGACACAAAGGTTGGTGGTGTTGTGGATGGTGTAGAAGGTTGCTGTAGATTACAACATGACAGTGATAGGATGCAGACCTCATGAGAAGTGGCAGATGGAGTTCAACCCGGAGAAGTGTGAAGTGATATACTTTGGGAGATCGAATTTGAAGGCAGAATACAAAGTTAATGGCAGGACTCTTAGCAGTGTGGAGGAACAGAGGGATCTTGGGATCCATGTTCATAGATCCCTCAAGGTTGCCAGACAAGTTGATAGGGTGGTTAAGAAGGCATATGGTGTGCTGGCCTTCATTAGTCAGGAGATTTAGTTCAAGATCTGCGAGGTAATGTTGCAGCTCCATAAAACTCTGGATAGTCCACACTTGGAGTATTGTGTTCAGTTCTGGTTGCCTCATTGTAGGAAGGATGTGGAATCTTTAGAGAGGGTGCAGAGGAGATTTATCAGGATGCTGCCTGGATTGGAGAACATGTCTTTTGAGGAAGTTGGGCAAAGTAGGGCTTTTCTCTTTAGTGAGGATGAGAGGCGATTTGATGGAGGTGTATTAGATTATGAGAGGCATAGATAGAGTGGACAGCCAGCACCTTTTCCCCAGGGAAGCAATGGCCAATACCAGAAGACATCCATTTAAGGTGAGTGGAGGAAAGTTTGGGGGAGCTGTCTTTTTACAGAAAGGGTGGTGTGTAAAAGTCAACCCGCGCTCTGTAATAAATCAGACAACTGCAGAACCAAAGAACTTACAATTAATGTTTTATTATTTTTAATGCTAGCAGGAGTGAGGGATACAGAGAAAGAGTAAACAGTGTAACCTGAGCTCTGTATTAGGCTCACTCAAAGATCCAACGCCAGGGTCCCCCTTTTATACTTAAAACAAAGAAGCCTACATGCTAAGTTTCACACACCAAGCTATTCTAACGATTTATTTTTGCTTAATTAGAATGATTTATTCTTTGCCTCATTATCCATTATTTTTCTTTATCTTTAAGCACTCTGTAACTCAGCAGCAGTTAATCATGTTACAATCTAAAGTCACAGACTGCTCTAGACTCCAAGGATAACCACTTATCACAAAGACAGGATATTCCTTCAACTAACTACTTCTTTGATTTACACAAGACACTTGGACATCTTGCATCTCAACTATAGTTAGGCCGCAACAAGCTGAACAACATTAACCCTTACATTCTCAGTTACTTTTACATTCCCTCCTTTTATCATTCCATGATAACCACTTGGAGCAAATTTAACTTAAGACAGGAGTGTAGCATACAAAAGCACTGTAAAAGCAATATTATCAACAAAACAACAGCGAGGACGCATATACCCTGGATAAATGTTGTCCAACATCCCTTAAAAGGACACCAAGATGGTCTTGGGGAATTGCAATTGAGAAACTGTTCTCCTATTTCCTGTACCTCAGTTATTTGTTCCTTGATGTGGTTTGCTAAATGGGTGATATTCCACACATGTTCCTCCCTTGGTAAACTTGGTCAGTGTAAAATGCAGGGGCTCTCTGGACTGATTATATTTGGGCTTATACCACTTAGTAAATATGTGTGCCACAGGCTGACATGCCTGTGTCCCGATGCTTCTCTGGGTCCTGTTAGAGTGACACTTCCATGCCTTATGTTCAGAGTCATTAAAGGGTATTGCTACCACAAGGATCCTCTGACAACGATAAGTTGGTACATGCATACATTAAGGACATGCGTAGATAAGTATTGTCATGCCACTCCCGTTTAGCTACATGGTTTGAACACGTTCCCCCTTGCATCAAGGTATTCATTACAAGGATGCCCAAAACAAATTGTCCATTCTCGCCACTTAGAAGTCTCATCAGGGGTCTTGCTTGTCCTCTGTCATGGCATGGTGTCCTTTCCTAGGTCCAATCCTCTTACAATCAGAATGATGTATCCTCTGTGGTTGTCCTTTAACTTTTCTCTGAGTGTTATGTACCTGCGAGTGTAGAGTCTCAAGAACTTTGGGTAGTTTTTGTACATAACTAATCATCCTTTCACTAAGGGCATGTAGGTTGAGACACACTTCTATATTTTTATCTGCAGCCCAAGGTGTGTGCAGCGGTCTTCCAAATAACTGCTAATATGCGGGGTAATCCTCATCTACTGAATTTAGGAGCCGTGAGGTATTGTTGCAGCTATATAGGTCCCTGGTCAGACCCCACTTGGAGTATTGTGCTCAGTTCTGGTTGCCTCACTACAGGAAAGAGGTGGAAGCCATAGAGAGGGTGCAGAGGAGATTTACAAGGATGCTGCCTGGAATGCGGAGCATGCCTTATGAAAGCAGGTTGAGGGAACTCGTCCTTTCCTCCTTGGAGAGACGGAGGATGAGGGGGGACCTGATAGAGGTGTATAAGATGATGAGAGGTATTGATGGGGTAGATAGTCGGAGGCTTTTCCCCAGGGCTGAAATGGTGGCCACAAGAGGACATAGGTTTAAGGTGCTCGGGAGTAGATATAGAGGAGATGTCAGGGGTAAGTTTTTTACTCAGAGAGTGGTGAGTGCGTGGAATGGGCTGCCGGAAACAGTGGTGGAGGCGGATATGATAGGGTCTTTCAAGGGATTGTTAGATATATGGAGCTGAGTAAACTAGAGGGCTATGGGTAAGCTTAGTAATTTCTAGGGTAGGGACATGTTCGGCACAGCTTTGTGGGTCGAAGGGCCTGAATTGTGCTGTAGTTGTTCTATGTTCTATCTACTTTGGCAGTAAAATGTGGCCCGTTGTCTGAACTATCAATGGTTGGGAGCCCAAACCAAGGTATTATTTCCTGCAGTATGATTCCTACCGTCGCTTCTGCTGTGGCGTTTGCTGTTGGTATTGCCTCTGTCCATCTACTAAAAAGATCAATGATAACAAGACAGTACTTGTAGCCCTGCACTCCAGGCAATTCTATAAAATCAATCTGTATGCACTCAAATGGGCCCGTAGGCATTCTTGTCTTACCCAGAAGCCACTTAACTGCTTTACCAGGATTATTTTTCTGGCAAATATTACATTCTTGTGCCCTTCTTTGTGCCTCCTTCCTCAGATTAGGGTGCCACCAGGTTTGTAGTGCCACTCCCACCATTCCCTCCTCGCCCAGATGAGTCATTGCATGTATAGAATTAGGTTCTGTGGAAGTGACCATGAATCCCAGATGGTACGTTGCCTCCCAGGTGCCAGGGTCCGGGATGTCTCTGATTGGGTCCACAGTATTCTTGAGAGTGAGGGAGAACAGCCAGAAGTCGTGGTACATGTTGGTACCAATGACATAGTTAGGAAGAGGGATGAGGTTCTGAAAAGTGAGTTTAGGGAGCTAGGCAGAAGGCTGAAGAACAGGACCTCAAGGGTAGCAATCTCGGGATTGCTGCCAGTGCCATGCGATAGTGAAGGTAGGAATAGGAGGAGATGGCAGATAAATGCGTGGCTGAGGAGTTGGTGCAGAAGGGAAGGTTTTTGATTTTCGGATCATTGGGATCTCTTCTGGAGAAGGTGGGATCTGTACAGAGAGGATGGGTTCCTGAAACCAAGAGGGGCCAATATCCACAGGCAGGTTTGCCCAGGTGGTTTGGAAGGGTTTAAACTAGTTTACGAGGGGGATGGGAACCAGAGGGGTAGGTCAGAGGAAGAAGTGGATGTGGAAAAGTCAGATCTAACATGTAGAGAGGCTTTGAGGAAGGAGAAGCAGAGTACAGGGTATAAAAGTAGAAAGGTAGATGGGCTAAAGTGCATTTACTTAAATGCAAGAAGTATCAGGAATAAGGGTGATGAACTGAGAACTTGGATAAGTACATGGGACTATGATATTGTGGCTTTTGCAGAGACTTGGCTGTCACCAGGGCAGGAATGGAGTGTTTTAAAAGGGATAGGGAGGGGGGAGAAGAGGAGGAGGGTGGCATTACTGGTCAGGGATACTATGACAGCTGCAGAAAGGGTGGATAATGTAGAAGGATCCTCTCTAGAGTCAGTATGGGTGGAAGTTAGGAATAAGAAAGGAGCAGTTACTCTACTGGGAGTATTCTATAGGCCCCTCAGTACCAGCAGGGATACTGAGGAGCAGATTGGGAGGCAGATTTTGGAAAGGTGCAAGAATAACAGGGTTGTTATCATGGGAGACTTCAACTTCCCAAATATTGATTGGCACCTGCTTAGTGCCAAAGGTTTAGATGGGGCAGAGTTTGTTCAGTGTGTCCAGGACGGATTCCTGTCACTGTATGTTGACAGGCCGACTAGAGGGGATGCCATATTAGATCTAGTATTAGGTAATGAACCAGGACAGGTGACAGATCTATCGGTGGGTGAGCATTTGGGGGACAGTGACCACCGCTCCCTAACCTCTAGCATTGTCATGGACAAGGATAGGAGCAAAGAGAACAGGAAAATATTTAATTGGGGAAAGTCAAATTATGAGTCTATGAGGCTAGAACTTGGGAGGGTAAATTAGGATGACATTTTTGAAGGGAAATGTACTCTGGAGATGTGGTCGTTGTTCAGGGATCTCTTGCAGGATGTTAGGGATAAATTTGTCCCGGTGAGGCAGAGAAAGAATGGCAGGGTGAAGGAACCATGGGTGACAAGAGAGGTGGAACAACTAGTTAGGAAGAAGGCAGCATGCATAAGGTGTAAGCAGCAAGGATCAGATAAGGCTCATGAGGAATATAGAGTAGCAAGGAAGGAACTGAAGAAGGGGCTAAGGAGTTCAAGAAGGAGACATGAAAAGGCTTTGGCGAGTAGAGTTAAAAGAATCCCAAGGCTTTTTTCATGTACGTGAAGAGCAGAAGGATGACGAGTGTAAAGGTAGGACCGATTAAAGACTAAGGTGGGAAGCTGTGCCTGGAATCTGTGGAAGTGGGTGAGGTTCTCAATGAATACTTCTCTTCAGGGTCTTGATGACGCTGAGGACAGTGTTGGTAAGGGTAATGTTTTAGAGCATGTAGATATAAAGAGAGAGGATGTGTTGAAGCTGTTAGAAAATATTAGGACAGATAAGTCCCCGAGACCTGACGGAATATTCCCCAGGCTGCTCTGCGAGGCGAGGGAGGAGATTGCCGAACCATTGGCTAGGATCTTTGAGTCCTCCTTGTCCATGGGAATGGTACCGGAGGATTGGAGGGTGGCAAATGTTGTCCCCTTATTCAAAAAAGGTAGTAAGGATAGTCCAGGGAATTACAGACCAGTGAGCCTTACATCTGTGGTGGGCAAGCTGTTGGAGAGGATTCTAAGAGATAGGATCTATGAGCATTTAGAGAATCATGGACTGATTAGGGACAGCCAGCATGGCTTTGTGAAGGGAAGATCATGTTTCACAAGTCTGATAAGGATTTTTGAGGAGGTGACCAGGAAGATTGATGAGGGTAGTGCAATAGATGTGGTCTACATGGATTTTAGTAAGGCGTTTGACAAGGTTCCACATGGTAGGCTTCTTCAGAAGGTCAGAGGGCATGGGATCCAGGGAGGCTTGGCCCTGTGGCTTCAGAATTAGTTTGCCTGTAGAAAGCAGAGGGTTGTGGTGGAGGGAGCGCATTCAGATTGGAAGGCTGTGACTAGTGGTGTCCCACAAGGATCAGTTCTGAGACCTCGACTTTTCGTGGTATTTATTAATGACTTGGATGAGAGGGTAGAAGGGTGGGTTGGCAAGTTTGCAGACAACACAAAGGTCGGTGGTATTGTGGATAGTGTGGAGGAATGTCGAAGCTTGAAGAGGGATATTGATAGGATGTAGAGCTGGGCTGACAAGTGGTAGATGGAGTTCAATCTGGAGAGGTGTGAGGTGGTACACTTTGGAAGGACAAACTCCAAGGCGGAGTACAAGGTTAATGGCAGGATTCTGGGGAGTGTGAAGGAGCAGAGGGATCTGGGGATTCATATCCACAGATCACTGAAAGTTGCCTCACAGGTGGATAGGGTAGTTAAGAAAGCTTATGGGATGTTAGCTTTCATAAGTCATGGGATTGAGTTAAAAGCCACAAGGTAATGATGCAGCTCTACAAAACTCTGGTGAGACCACACTTGGAGTACTGTGTCCAGTTCTGGTCACCTCATTATAGGGATGATGTGGAAGCATTGGAAAGGGTGCAGAGGAGATTTACCAAGATGCTGCCTAGTTTAGAGAGTATGCATTATGAGGAGAGACTAAGGGAGCTACGGCTTTACTCTTTGGAGAGAAGGAGGATGAGAGGAGACATGACAGAGGTATACAAAATATTAAGAGGAATAGATAGAGTGGACAGCCAGCGCCTCTTTCCCAGGGCACCAATGCTCAATACAAGAGGGCATGGTTTTAAAGTAATGGGTGAGAAGTTCAAGGGAGTTATCAGAGGGAGGTTTTTCACCCAGAGAGTGGTTGGGGCATGGAATGCGCTGCCTGGGGTGGTGGTGGAGGCAGATACGTTGGTCAAGTTCAAGAGATTGTCAGATAAGCACATGGAGGAATTTAAAATAGGGGGATATGTGGGAGGAAGGGGGTTAGATCGCCTTAGGCGTGGTTTAAAGGTTGGCACAACATGGTAGGCTGAAGGGCCTGCATTGTGCTGTACTGTCCTATGGTTCTATGGTAACATAGAACATAGAAAAACAACAGCACAATTCAGGCCCTTCGGCCCACAAAGCTGTGCCGAACATGTCCCTACCCTAGAAATTACTAGGCTTACCCATAGCCCTCTATTTTACTCAGCTTCATGTACCTATCTAACAGTCTCTTGAAAGACCCTATCATATCTGCCTCCACCACCGTTTCCGGCAGCCCATTCCACACACTCACCACTCTCTGAGGAAAAAACTTACCCCTGACATCTCCTCTATATCTGCTCCCGAGCACCTTAAACCTATGTCCTCTTGTAGCCACCAATTCAGCCCTGGGGAAAAGCCTCCGACTATCTACCCCATCAATACCTCTCATCATCTTATACACCTCTATCAGGTCCCCGTTCATCCTCCGTCTCTCCAAGGAGAAAAGACCGAGTTCCCTCAACCTGCTTTCATAAGGCATGCTCCGCATTCCAGGCAGCATCCTTGTAAATCTCCTCTGCACCCTCTTTATGGCTTCCACCTCTTTCCTGTAGTGAGGCGACCAGAATTAAGCACAATACTCCAAGTGGGGTCTGACCAGGGACCTATATAACTGCAACAATACCTCACGGCTCCTAAATTCAATCCCCCAATTGATGAAGGACAATACACCATATGCCTTCTTAACCACAGAGTCAACCTGCGCAGCCGCTTTGAGCGTCCTATGGACTCAGACCCCAAGATCCCTCTGATCCTCCACACTGCCAAGAGTCCGACCATTAATACTATATTCCGCCAACATATTTGACCTACCAAAATGAACCACTTCACACTTATCTGGGTTGAACTGCATCTGCCACTTCTCAGTCCTACTCTTCATCCTATCTATGTCCCTCTGTAACCTCTGACAGCCCTCCAAACTATCCACAACACCCCCAACTTTCATGTCATCCGCAAATTTACTAACCCACCCCTCCACTTCCTCATCCAGGTCATTTATAAAAACCACAAAGAGTAAGGGTCCCAGTACAGATCCCTGAGGTACACCACTGGTCACTGACCTCCACTCAGAATACAACCCTTCAACAACCACTCTTTGCCTTCTGTGGGCCAGCCAGTTCTGGATCCACACTGCAATGTCCCCTTGGATCCCATGTCTCCTCACCTTCTCCATAAGCCTCGCATGGGGTAGCTTATCAAACGCCTTGCTGAAATCCATATACACTACATCTACTGCTCTCCCTTCATTGATGTGTTTAGTCACATCCTCAAAAAATTCAATCAGGTTCGTAAAGCAGGACCTGCCCTTGACAAAGCCATGCTGACTATTTCTAATCATATGATACCTCTCCAAATGTTCATAAATCCTGCCTCTCAGGATCTTCTCCATCAGCTTACCAACCACTGAGGTAAGACTCAACAGTCTATAATTACCTGGGCTATCCCTACTCCCCTTCTTGAACAAGGGAACAACATCAGCAACCCTCCAATCTTCTGGAACCTCTTCCGTCTCCATTGACGATTCAAGGATCATCATCAGAGTCTCTGCAATCTCCTCCCTTGCCTCCCACAGCAACTTGGGGTACATCTCATCCAGTCCCGGCGACTTATCTAACTTGATGCTTTCCAAAAGTTTCATCACCACATCTTTTCTAATATCCACATGCTCAAGCTTTTGAGGCCACTGCAAGTCCCCACTGCAATCCCCCAGATCTTTACCATGGTGAATACTGATGTAAAGTATTCATTAAGTACCTCCGCTATTTCTTCTGGATCCATATACACTTTCCCACTGCTGCACTTGATAGGCCCTATTCTTTCGCATCTCATCCTCTTACTCTTCACATACTTTCAGAACGCCTTGGGGTTTTCCTTAATCCTGCCCGCCAAGGCCTTCTCATGTCACTTTCCAGCTCTCCTAATCTCTTTCTTAAGTTCCTTCCTTTTAGCCTTGTACTCCT